>NW_025964386.1:1035000-1253533 GCF_023055435.1 Haliotis rufescens
ACAAGACATACATACACGAGTAACATGACATACCATGACAAACATACACGAGTAACACGACATACATACACGAGTAACATGACATACCATGACAAACATACACGAGTAACACGACATACATACACGAGTAACACGACATACATACACGAGTAACATTACATACCATGACATATATACACGAGTAACACGACTTACAATGACATACATACACGAGTAACACGACACACATACACGAGTAACATGACATACCATGACATACATACACGAGTAACAAGACATACCATGACAAACATACACGAGTAACAAGACATACACACACGAGTAACACGAAATACATACACGAGTAACACGACATACCATGACAAACATACACGAGTAACACGACATACATACACGAGTAACACGACATACATACACGAGTAACATGACATACCATGACAAACATACACGAGTAACACGACATACATACACGAGTCACACGACATACATACACGAGTAACATTACATACCATGACAAACATACACGAGTAACAAGACATACATACACGAGTCACACGACATACATACACGAGTAACATGACATACCATGACAAACATACACGAGTAACAAGACATACATACACGAGTCACACGACATACATACACGAGTAACATTACATACCATGACAAACATACACGAGTAACAAGACATACATACACGAGTAACACGACATACATACACGAGTAACATGACATACCATGACAAACATACACGAGGAACAAGACATACATACACGAGTCACACGACATACATACACGAGTAACATTACATACCATGACAAACATACACGAGTAACAAGACATACATACACGAGTAACACGACATACATACACGAGTAACATGACATACCATGACAAACATACACGAGGAACAAGACATACATACACGAGTCACACGACATACATACACGAGTAACATTACATACCATGACAAACATACACGAGTAACAAGACATACATACACGAGTAACACGACATACATACACGAGTAACATGACATACCATGACAAACATACACGAGTAACAAGACATACATACACGAGTCACACGACATACATACACGAGTAACATTACATACCATGACAAACATACACGAGTAACAAGACATACCATGACAAACATACACGAGTAACAAGACATACATACACGAGTAACACGACATACATACACGAGTAACATGACATACCATGACAAACATACACGAGTAACAAGACATACATACACGAGTAACACGACATACATACACGAGTAACATGACATACCATGACATACATACACGATTAACAAGACATACCATGACAAACATACACGAGTAACAAGACATACACACACGAGTAACACGACATACATACACGAGTAACATGACATACCATGACAAACATACACGAGTAACAAGACATACATACACGAGTAACACGACATACATACACGAGTAACATGACATACCATGACATACATACATGAGTAACAAGACATACCATGACAAACATACACGAGTAACACGACATACCATGACAAACATACACGAGTAACACGACATACATACACGAGTAACACGACATACATACACGAGTAACATGACATACCATGACAAACATACACGAGTAACACGACATACATACACGAGTCACACGACATACATACACGAGTAACATTACATACCATGACAAACATACACGAGTAACAAGACATACCATGACAAACATACACGAGTAACAAGACATACATACACGAGTAACACGACATACATACACGAGTAACATGACATACCATGACAAACATACACGAGTAACAAGACATACATACACGAGTAACACGACATACATACACGAGTAACATGACATACCATGACATACATACATGAGTAACAAGACATACCATGACAAACATACACGAGTAACAAGACATACATACACGAGTAACACGACATACATACACGAGTAACATGACATACCATGACATACATACACGAGTAACAAGACATACCATGACAAACATACACGAGTAACAAGACATACATACACGAGTAACATGACATACCATGACAAACATACTCGAGTAATCTGACTACATACACGAGTAACAAGACATACACACACGAGTAACACGACATACAATGACATACATACACGAGTAACACGGCATTCCATGACATACATACACGACTAATCTGACATACATGCATGAGTAACTGCATACCACGACGTAAATACAGGAGTAACATGGCATACCATGACAAACATACCCATGTAATATGATATACCATGAGATACAAACAGTAACAGATCAAGCTACCAACTTCAGTCCACCACGCTCTGCCATGGCCAAACACTCAAGTTTGCTTATTTCGTATGTATGTAGCCCTACTTCATTTTAGGACACATACACGAGGGGACGAATATACCATATATAGGTTTTAATACAAAAAGTGAATGCATCCACTTTAGTGTACACATAATTATTGTTGTCACACAAAACATTTAAATACAAAAATATACTGTGTTTATGATGTGTCATATGATATATTTAAAAAAAAGAGAGAACTGTTTCGTAATTAACTAGAAAGAGAGTAGCACATCAGACTTCTATTGATTTTAGCAGCAAGACTTGTATGATGCACATACACGTTAATAGTATTAATTGATGTTTATATATATATATATATAGAGAGAGAGAGACTTTTACGTTAAATAGTATTAATTGATTAATCTATGGATCATCCTAACAAATTCGAATTAGTCAGTTAAATTACACGGTGTACACGGTCTAACATAATGAATTATTTTCTTTTACAGAAAGCACATTTTGAAGCTAAAATGTTGGGCCCCTGCTGAACCAATGTGTCACGTGGTTGGATCTGTACAAACTGATTGGATGACGACGTGTCACCAGAGGTCACTTCAAGATGGATTTTATTCGGAAGTTCGACATAGAATTGGACAAGGAGATCTACTATGCAGGGGAAATTCTGTCGGGGAAAATCATCGTGCAAAACACTGAAAATATCAGGGTTCAAGGTAACAACATGACACATACCTCTTTCAGTGAGTGAGTGAGGTGGCGTTAACGCCGCTTTCAACAGTATTTCAGTTATTTCACGGCGTGTCAGCTTGATATGGGGGGAAAGCCTGAAGCAATTCAAGTCTCAGACGATTACCACGAGCGCGGGTTTGGCGTTGACAAACCTAGACACGTTCTCAGGGCGGATCTGGCATTCGAACTCATAACCATAGAAGCCAACACCTATGCCAACTGGGCCCCTCCATGGGTGACCCTTTCTTCTGTTAAGCTCATCTGGTCAAGTGTATTGATTTAAATATTCTCAATACACGTACACTCTATATTCAATAAATGTTATAACATGAAATTACAGATTTATTAACAAAAAAATATATATACCTCAAAATACTTACACTATTGCAATAGTAACAATGCCATCGATCGAATGACTAGAGATTCCTGTTCCCAGTCCCGACGTCATGTGACATGATATCTTTCGTTTCATTTCAAGACACAAATGAATGTTACCTTTCCAAATGAAAACCTCCGGATGATTATCTGGATTAACGAACTATAGGTAGAGAGTAATGTCCTTAATGATTTTTTAGATTTATCTAACAGCATTCGCCCGGAAAGTGGTGCTTTGGAATTAAGGGGTCCGGTTTCAAAGGGTTTCACTGTATCAGATGATTCAGTTCTGAATTCTTAAATGGACAAAATCAACATAGCAAACATCTTCAACCTGCTAATACCAACATCCTCAAGAACCGTTTTTGTGTTTATTTGTTTTTTGGTCACCGATCCAATTTTTGACACATACTTTCTACCGCTTCTTTACCAAATAGACCAGTCTTACCGGCAAAGTGTTAACACCGACTGATTTTTCTGTACTGTACATTTTCCTCTTGCATGTAGGTCACGACACAAAGTATTACTGTATCGCTTTAAGGTAAAGGTTCCTGGCACTTAAATGTGTCTTAATTGTATTAATGGCCTAACTCCTGTTAACAATTACCGTTGCTGATAATTGGGTAATTGTGAGTGTAAGTGATGACCCATAGTGTTATTGAATATAAACAGCAGCTGATGGAGTTCCTGTATAAAAGTCAGTTAACCGAATGACATCCTTTGTTTTCCGTTCTGGAACCATTTATGGTAAACTTCGGAGATGAAACGCATATTGACGCATAGCGAACGTGCTCAATGTTGTTTAACGCTCTCCCGCAAAATTCCGCAAAAATCTAATCTGGACCAGAAAAAAACGGTGATTGATATTATGAAATCAAAAGCCTGACCACCTGATCAGATTAGCCGCCTCAATCAATTGGTGAGGACCTTTTAAAAATGACTTACACGCAACGTCAACCACGGATCCTCTCGGGTAATTGAGTATGTTTTTTCCGCTGCTATTAGCAATATCATATCTTATACCGGTAAACATCTATGTTGGGAATCAAACCTGTCCTGAACGTGACAAGCATACATTTCAACCAGAAGGCAACAAGCGACCACAACAGTCTCAGTACTCTTTCTCTTGTCTTTTTAAAAGCACGTCTGAATTAAACATGTAATAATAAAATGTTCACCCCATGTAATGGTTTGTTCGACGCAACCTGTAAACATATAGATAAAGGCATTATTGATTTTTGTGGTGATGATCGAAATCGCTCGTGATGTTTTATGCAGCATATTACCGGAAACCTAATTAGAGTGTGCTGGGCGGGAATCCCTGCGTTTCATACATACACTAACATGTCAGTTCCTGCGTGTGTTTCTCATCAGAAGCGTATTTTCAAAATGACCAGGTCTCAGTAGGCAGGAAACTTCTTAGCAGATATGTAGTATTGTCAAGGCAAGGAAAGATAAATCCGGACGAACAGGTCATTCAGAGAACTAATACCAAAACCAGATTTTACACCGAACAAAACCCAAACTTATCGATCGCTGTTCTATATGATCCAAACTGTGATGAGAAACTTTTTAGAGCTCTTCATTGCTTTAATTTCAGACTTTACTTTTTATTTATTTTCATACTTATTTCAAGTGTCCGTACATTTTGATATTATCTCTTGTAAATGAAGATAGCCCGACACTCTACAAGTGGGTGATGTTGTGATCGCTGCGCATTGCAACCGTAATAAAAACGAGAACAAGATCATTTTTAACTTGGGCCTTGTAATTAAATACACGCTTCTGCAGAAAATCATTTCACACATTTAGTTTTGATATCACTAGTCTCTCAATTATTTTAGGAGCAAGATTTACCTTTTTTCTCTAAATGTGAAATGCGGTAGTTCTTGAGGCCCATAAATACTCCTTTGTCTTTTCTGCCTGCAGCAAATCATATTTAATAATTATGTTTTCGGAGGAATAGTGCTAAACTGATTCCACTGTTTTTTTGCGCACAATGCTTACAGCATTAAGCATGCCTAGAACATTAGTACAAATATGTACCATATCCGATTATAGGTGCGTATGCGTAACGTCCTTAAATACGAATGTCAATAAACGACCCAAAAAAATTCAAGTAGGCCACTGTCTATTTACGATATCGAAGACCAATGAGTACAATGTTTAGCGTCGTCCAATCGCAGCCTACGACAAATCTGCCACCGTCTGACTACCCTGTAGACAGGAACCCAGCCAGGGATATTACCATTTGCATGCCATACCACCCCTTTAAACATCGCTATTGTGCTTCTAGATGTACACGGCGATATTTTAATCCTGTTTTGTCTAAACAACGAACACTATGTACAACATAGGCAATGATTTAAACCAAGCAATGCAGTGATCGATATCATGAGCAGAGCTTCACGCCGTCGGGGTACCATGACATGCAACCAACCAAGTCACCAAGCTTGACCACACGATCCATCTAGTAGCATCTCACGACAAGCATAGGTTGTCGGGGACCTATTCCAACCCCGAATCCCCTCGGCTACACAGACAATGGCACTCTTTAACCATTCCTGATATATTTAGACCCGCGCACATACATCCGTCTCATGCAAATCGCTTCCTGTAATGCATAATAACGCTTAGTCTGTATACAGACCCTGAAACAAATATATCCAATACAGCCCATGCAAGTCTAAAATATTTGGCAAGTCTAGATTACTGCAGCATTAGGCTGAAAATGAAGAGAGTCTCTGGGTTCCTTTTGTAATATTTCATATCTATGACTTAACAACTGTTTTTATCTGGAAAATATGATCTTTTCAGAGACTAGATGCTGGTCCAGGTAACGGTACCCAATGGTTAACTATCGGATGTCATACTACATCATATCAGTAACGACGTGCCGTCTATCCTTGAATCAACACCTTAAACTTAACACTTGTGAAACATCGAGAGACATTTGAAACAAAAATGAAGAAACTTAGCCAAATATCTGGCTTCAAGTAAACGCCATACCTCTCGAAATTAATAAATAAATATATTTGCTGCGTTTATTTGAAGATTTACTGTAAATCTTCTTTTCTGGTCCTTGTTAAAAAACTCCCATAGCACATTGCAGTGATGGCAATATAAGGCTCCAGATTGAACATATTTGAAACATTGCTCTACTGATTTGTTCGTATAGTATATGTTCGTGCCCAACTGTGGTTGAGGGAGTATGGTTTAAAGCCGCTTTAGAAAAGTGTTTACGTTATGTCACCTCTTGTTGGAGGCAAGCTCTAAATGAAGCAGGCCGAGGGCCCTTATCACTCGCAACACACGAACACTGAAAACTGGTGTTACAATTACGTTCCTCCGTCAGGAACCATTGAGTCTACACAAAATCAGAACAAGAGTGTGTCTTTAACAGCTTCTGCTGATGGATGGGTCTACACACAGTTGTTGAGTCCACAGTATCGACAAGAGGGTATGTTTTTTATATTCCTTTAAAATGTTTTGATAAACCAGATTCCACCAAATCAGAAAAAAAGACCCTATGTTCCGGAATTTGAAATTTGCTAACACGGGATTTGATGCTTAAACCTTTAAACATACACACACGTCACTAAGCTTTATGTCGAACAACATTCCAGCAGCTCCGGCCTTTGATGTCTACATTTCACAACTTTTGAGGTATAATCGAGCATGCTCTTTCCACTATGATTTCAAACAGCATCATACGACTCTTGCTCAAAAGTTACATTCGAGACCAAAGTAGAGATTTCAAAACGTTTTATGACATGTGGAAGACATTTCCAAATTTGACGTCAGATGAACATGATGTTTATCAGGGGAACAATTAACATTCCTTTGCAAGTGTTTGTGACGGGTGCCACGGGAGTTGTGATATAGTCAGAATCGCCCGATGGTCAATGCTTTCATATGATTACTCAAAGGGTTTTGTCGCTTAAATAAGAAGTATTAAGTGACCTTTCAGATGTGGAAGACCAGTGTTGCAATATATTTGATTAATATCGGACGTAAGGCACAAAAGGTTCCTTTACTAAGATACCAGGCTGTGAATATGATGACATTCTCGGCACAAGTCTCCTGTATGATATATATATATCTGGAAGATTACGGGGTTTAACAACACTCATTCGTCTCTTCACGACTACTGGTTACAAAAGGTTCATTTAAAAGAGAGAGAAAATCGCAGAGCTGTCGCTGTGCAAAGAAATCCGAAACCAAACCATATCAGAAGGTCGTATTCGCTGCGCGTGACACATTTCTAACAATATCTATAGGGAAATTCACATTGGCAAAGCTTTGGAAAACCTTTGGTTCACCCATGCTGCCAAATTTTGTTCTTGTTGTTTTCTGAATTTATCGTCCAGTGTTCGGGGCTAGCCTGTGATCTACATGCTCTTGTGTTTCCAGGCATTCGTCTTCATATACGGGGCAAGGCCCACGCGGAGTGGAGAATCACACGGGCAGGAGAAAGGCGACATGTTAAACAAGATGAACACTACATAGACGAGAGAAAGTCTATCTGGGGAAAAGGTAGGATTTGGAATCAGGAATTTAAAAAGCGAATGTTAGTACAGAAGGAAATAGAGCCTATTCAAGATGCTGTTGACAAAAGTCATTATGAGAAGGGCTGCATTATACGGACGTTTGAGATGTTGTCGATGTCCCCAGGCGTTCGCGAAACTGCAGTGCAAGTGATGATACCTGGTGTTTGGGAACATAACTAACTGCAGTGTTATGACATCCAATCTCATTAAAATCATATCTAGTTCTACTACCGCAAAACATCCCACGTCAGAACGACCTTTCATCCGACCAATCACAATGTCGCTTACGAGATCAGGAAAGTGACAGTCGGAATGAGTTTTCTAATCATGCAAACACGAAACATTTAACACAGGGTA
This sequence comes from Haliotis rufescens, assembly GCF_023055435.1. Classification (NCBI taxonomy): domain Eukaryota; kingdom Metazoa; phylum Mollusca; class Gastropoda; order Lepetellida; family Haliotidae; genus Haliotis; species Haliotis rufescens. The sequence goes on from NW_025964386.1 coordinate 1,043,355, forward strand.
TTCCGAACTATCGTTACGGGCTTTACGATTGAATCCATACAATCTAGGTCATCAATTAGCCATTCCAGAATGTGCTTTTGTTCAGATTTCAAAATTTTATTCGAGAATTTGTCAAAATATGTTTCGAAACGTAGTCGCCAGTTTGAAACTAGTAACGTAAAGCACGAGAAAGCTGCCTTTTGATTGGCTAATGTCGGCCTCTTGTCAGTCATTCCATTGGTCGGTCAAAGTACGTGAAAGGTTAGTCTGACGTGACCCGGATGTCCTCAGATCTTTGTTTAGCCGCAGCGAGAACTAAGATCTGATTTAAATGAGATTGTTATGACATCCAGTCTAAAAGAAATGCTAACTGTTTTGATGGGGGTGATACACTGTGTTAGGGGACATAACTAACTGCAGTGCAAGCTGTGATTACCGGTATTTGGGAACGTAATTGACTTCAGCGGAAGTCGTGATACCCGGTGTTGGGGAACATGACTAACTGCAGTGTTAAGCCATCGATCTAAAAGAAGTGCTAACTGCAGAGATGATGATGATACCCAATGATGCGGACCTAACTGTAGTGTTCGTCATTGCTTCCAGTGATGGGGATGCGCTAAATGCAGTGTTGGTGATGATGTCTGGTGATTGAGATACGCTGTTAATACATCTGCAAACATTCACACTGAAATATTTATATATAATTCTTTTGATAGGTTATTGAGATATTCCACTCTGTCACAACGCCATTTTATTTAAAACAAAACAATCAACCTTTCTTCATTTTTAAGGCAATATCGAATACTATCTGTATGGCAAAATGAAAAGTTGACTTATATTACTTATATTACTGTTCTTCCATCGGTCCAAATTTCACATTCACATTGTAATTGATTCCCATAACATCCTGCTGATTTTCATTATCTCGTTATTTCTTTCTAGGTAACCAAACTTTCATTTCTTCCTTTTAAATGTTTGCTCCTGGTCAAATATTTAGAGACACTTCGCCTAATTACATTTTCTAAATTTTATTCCAGACAAAAACGAAGAAGGGCCGATACCTATCTTACCGAGAGGTAACCACAAGTATCCGTTCGAATTCAAACTACCGGAGAGTGCTCTCCCCTGTTCGTTTGAAAGCAAGATCGGCACAATTCGTTACTACATCCGGGTCACCATCGACATTCCATATGCCTCCTGTCCGCAGGGAATCAAGTACTTCACAGTGGTCGGACCTCACACCGACTGTATGGACGAACGATTCCTGGTATTTGTATTTGTAGTTTGATTTCGGGTATGATAAGATAACAATTTGGTATTCGTTTTTCAAATTGCTTATTGACAAAGAGTAGCCCAGCTGCAAGAAGGCGTTTCAAATCGGTGCAAGAGTTGTGTGCCTTAGTCGTACCATGATCCACTGATCTTGGGTTCGAATCCAAGAGTCGTTCTGATTATGATTCTTGTTAATTCAGCACCAAATCCTTACTCCCGGAGTTTTTTGATGAGTTTCATCAAAGTGGTAAACTTCAACAACCCTTTTCACTTCGGGCGTTTCTCCTACATCGAGCTGACACGTCTTGATACAAATGATATACTGTTCAATGCGGTGTTAAATACAACCCATATACTAACAATTTAGTTCCACAAAGAATGGTTCCTAGCACTACAACATTGCATACCTGAGGGAACAGGGGAGGGCTGGAGTCCCCAAATTATATGGGACCGACCTTTTGATATTCTTTGGCGGGTCTGGAATTTTTTGGGAATAAAAGACCCAATTCGTCCCCGACAATTCTTAAAAAAATTAATTATGCCTCAGACCCTGGAAAAACAAGAAATTGTCTGCCACAAACATGACATTGTTGCAATGTATTTTACAAAAATATCCGGTTTTGCAGCAGTTCCTAAAAAAATATCTATGATTCGTTGCTCACAATATCGATCACTGATCCAGACGCTTGCATTTGTATTGAACACCCATGCCAATTCCCTTTTGGCAAGATACCAGGAAGCATATAATATCAGTTAATCACGAATTCTAATCTTGCTTGATTGCATTGAAGAAATGTAATTTTAGCATTATCTATGCCGTCGCCTTTTATTGCTTCTTACTTGCTTCCAATGCTTCAGATGCTACCTATGCTACTTTTATTCATGATATAAACCAATTTTTGTCTCTAAGTTTCCCAAATCCTAAATAACTCTACCCTGATAATGAAAGATAATTGAAGCTGGTTGATAGACATTTCGCGTTTATGTCTCTTTTCCTAAGAGTCAGTCGGCTCTTAAGAATGTCGAACGTTGGCCATTTTGTAAGATGTCCTCTCATTATATTGCCTGACTTCAATTTTCATTCTTCTACTAAAATGTATTGAATATCATCGTGTGATTAAGTCGACATTAAGTATATATATTTCTTCACCAATCACACAGTTATTACCACTGATATCCATCTGAATAGATATCTTTTTAAAAAAAACATTGCTTTTGGGGGGGTCCTGAATCTAAATTCAGAGAGAGTATTTGATACGGGTATCATTATTGTGTTTTGGACTTTAGATTTCAGCCAAGTAGCGTTTTGATAACGTTTGTCCTTTTTTGTTCAAATCCAATTTTCAAGTCTTTACTTTCTTTGCACGGAACAGAGACCAAGGGACAGTTTCACACAATATACATACAAAATGTAAGGCCTTGATCAAGAAGTCAACACCAGTGCTTGGGGTGAAGTCCGCCTTTAAAAAAGCCAGATGGTCTTTAGCCACAGATACAGTTCGTCCGTTCATGTCTTGTATAACCCCCTTATAGTGCATTGACGGAGGTCTGCCTTAGATATATTGACCAAACCCACAAAACCCATTTCATCTCTAAATAATGCACACTAAATCAATAAGATAAGAGGAATGTCAGATTATCTTCCACCTGAAATCACAACCACTGTCATCATCAACAATGTAATATGTTTGAGTTAAGAAGAAACCGTTCACATACATATGTGAATATGAAAAGGACAGCATAAATACTGCATGCTCGATGGGAAGTAAGCATTGGGTGAGTTATTGCAAACTACGTTATGTTGACTGTACCGTAAATTGCAACGAGTAAATTATTGATGTGTTCGGGAAACGCAATAGTATTAGTGCAAGGCGTCATGTCAGCTCTAAATATTTGTTTGATGTTAAGTTCACACGATATACGGCTTTTCTATTGCGCGAGGGGGCGGTCACAAGACCACGAAACTGACGTTCATGAGCGTATGAACGACACATTTTGACGTTCATACGTTTTTCACGAGACTGTATTCTTGAAATAAGGTAAACACCGATGGACTATTTACACATTTCTGGGAAATTCCCAAGCGCGAATAAATACAGAAGGCTTGTCTCTGATCATTTAGACCCTTTAATCGTGATTTCTTTGTTCAAGCATACATTGTGAAAGGTCTGCACGCACGAATATCCTCGCTACGACTCATTCTGAGGAACGAAAGGAAGAAATGCAACCCAAACTATCGACTCGATCCGTACCTACATGAAGACTACAGTCTACAGCAATCTATGAATTTACCTCAGTATCTATTCGACATAGTCTTATTATCACCTTTGCATAACTGGCCAATTTATCAATGATGACTCACACCTATAATCGCCAGTGTTCATTAACAACCTTGGAAATCTTTCCTGACAGGTTGATCATGTCGGCCCTTTTGACGTCTTTTACTTGATGTAAATATATTACTTTGACTGAACTACTGGCGTATTTCTAAAGAGACTTTTCTCATATAAGGATGATATTTTTTAAAATTTATTTGCTTCAACCCAATTGCAAAAAAAAATACTGTAGATAAATTTGAGTATACGTACGCTCGTGTCACCTCTCCTTTTCCGGGATTATTTTAAGTCACACGTACCAAATGAAAGTATGTATAAACTAGTGGTAATTAAGAATTGACTTTCATTTTTTGTGATTTCATTGGATTATGAACCGACATAGCAAGACCCGACGTTCATACAATTTTGCCTCTACCCTATGAATGTTCATACTCAAATGAACTCACAAAAAGTAAGCCCCGTGAAGATCCGGGTTGGAATAAGTCTTCAGCATCCCATGTTTGTCGAAAGAGGCGACTAACGGAATCGGGTGGTCAGGATCGCTGACTAGGTTGATGCATGTCATCGTATCCCAAATGCGTGGATCGATGCTCATGATGCCAATCACTAGATTGTGTGATCCAGATTATTTATAAACCGCCGTCATGTGGCTGGAATATTGCTGAGTGCGGCGTAACACAACAACCAAACAAACACAAAAAGTGAAATAAAAGCGACAAAATTCATTCCATAATCATATAAAAGCAGTCCATTGTAAGTTTCCGACTATATCACGAGCATGAGGTTATGAATCTCTATCAAACAGTGATGAGACCACGTTTTCGCGAAAATAAGCGTATCCTGCACCACTGTTGCACCCATCACAAACACATGCAACGGCATGTCAATTGTTCACCTAAAAACACGGTAACATATGGTTCTAATTATAATAGGGAATTACATTGGAAGTAGTATTTTGTGTCAATGACGCTTCAAATGTGTAAATGTCCTCCACAGGAAATTTAGGCCCTGAATCTTATGAACTTGAGTCACATGGCGCTCAAACGTTGTGAAACATAGACACCAAAGGCCAGGCGTCTCGTAACAAATGCCCAATGGATCAAGAAATGAAGATGTTCCTAAAGTTTATCTTGTGGGATGATAGAGCTTACAAAGCTGTTAAATAAAATGTTTGATTATTTTCTGAGATTGCGAAAAATCAAACAAATTCTTTGAGTTTGTGAGAGGTCAATTCTTGAATAGAAACACATTCTACCTGGCTCCAGACAATCACAATCTAAAGCGATGGTGTACATATTTTACATAGTCTTAGTTAAAGTCGACATATCGCATGGGGTCCAGGGTCTGCCAGTGGATTTTTCTAAAGATATTTATTTGAAAATTGTTTGACGTTTGTTTATGTCAACGATCATAAGATTCTGGCACGTTTATTTGACGACGGGACTTCGCCGTAAGATTACGTTTATGCATTGGGTTGCATATCAAAGACGACGGCTAGCTTCATCAGACATCCGATCTTATTATACCAGTAGGTCCACTGATAGTATCGTCTAAATCTTGATAACCAATAGCTTGATTTACCAGAGTTATTCAAGGGTAACCTCAAATGGCATGGAGAAGCAAGGTGCGGTTCCAAGTAGTTAACACTGCAGGTAGTACACTGTTGTTTCGATCAGATCTTACATTCTTTTCCTCTTACATCGGTCGTCAAACAGGAGACCCAGTTTTCGAAATCCCACATTGCTATAGTAAATTGTAGGGCTCCGATGATGGTCGGCGTGAGGCAGGTGAGATCGTGTTGTTTTGATTAGATCGTGGGGCATTGGTCGTCAGGAAGAAGATTCGGGTTCGAATTTCCCCATTGATATACTATAGGTATCCAGTGTTGAAGCAGGGCAGGCGTTAAAGTGTTTTATCGATTAGATCCTTTTACATTTGCCGTCAAGCCCGAGACACGTGTTCGAATCCCAACATTGGTACAATATAAGTTGACTAGGTATGAAGCCGGTACAATTAACAAAAACCTGCCACACTAAAGAGTGTTTCGAGGAGATCATTTTTGTGCAGATTGTCCGGGTTTTCAGGAAAGAGTTATCTTCTCTTGTTTAAACTTTTGCTCCATTTTTGCTAAATGCTTTTTAAACACATTGCAACAATGTAATTTTTGTGGCAAAAATGTTATTTTCTTCTTCAGCAGTTTGAAGCATAATAAGTATTTTTGCAAGCATTTTCTGGGATAATGTATTTTTTTCGATAAAATCCCAGGCTCCCTCCAAGTATCCTTAAGAACACTAGGAACACATACAATGTCACGCAAGGGTTTTATTGACGGGAAAAGTACAATCATGTTTGTTACATTACAGACGCCTTCTCATGCCGAGTCGAAGAGATACAACTGTATTCTTTGCTGTGGCAAGGGTCCTCTGTCTTTGAAGGGGACGTTGGAGAGGACTGCCTACTGTTGTGGGGAGAACGTCAAGCTGAAGGTGGAGATCCAGAACGGCTGTGACGAGGAGGTGTGGCTGGTCTGTAGAATGATGCAGGTGCGTGGTCGTCAGGTTATTCAGCGAAACCTCGATAGGCCGAACCCCATTAGTCCGGAAACTCCCCCTTCTATATTCAAGGGGCATGTTTGGAGATATGTGATTCAGGGCTGTTTCTGTAGAAAGATGCAGGTTAAGGCTCTTCAGGATGTGTTTGCTGATGTATGGTTCAGGGCTGGATCTGTAGAAAGAGGCAGAGAAAGTCTCTTCAGGGTGTTTGGTGATATGTGATTCAGGGCTGTTTCTGTAGAACGCTGCAGGTTAAATAGCTTCATGATACGTTTGTAGAGGTGTGGTTCAGGGCTGTTTCTGTAGAAAGATGCAGGTTAAATATATTCAGGATACGTTTGTAGATGTGTGGGTCAGGGCTGTTTCTGTAGAAAGATGCAGGTTAAATATATTCAGGATACGTTTGTAGATGTGTGGGTCAGGGCTGTTTCTGTAGAAAGATGCAGGTTAAATATATTCAGGATACGTTTGTAGATGTGTGGGTCAGGGCTGTTTCTGTAGAAAGATGCAGGTTAAATATATTCAGGATACGTTTGTAGATGTGTGGGTCAGGGCTGTTTCTGTAGAAAGATGCAGGTTAAATATATTCAGGATACGTTTGTAGATGTGTGGTTCAGGGCTGTTTGTGTAGAAAGATGCAGGTTAAATATATTCAGGATACGTTTGTAGATGTGTGGTTCAGGGCTGTTTGTGTAGAAAGATGCAGGTTAAATATATTCAGGATACGTTTGTAGATGTGTGGTTCAGGGCTGTTTGTGTAGAAAGATGCAGGTTAATATATATTCAGGATACGTTTTTAGATGTGTGGTTCAGGGCTGTTTGTGTAGAAAGATGCAGGTTAAGTATATTCAGGATACGTTTTTAGATGTGTGGTTCAGGGCTGTTTGTGTAGAAAGATGCAGGTTATATTTCTTCATGATACTTTTGTAGATATGTTATTCAGGGCTGTTTATGAAGAAACGTGCAGGTTGAATATCTGCAGGATACGTTTGTAGATGTGTGGTTCAGGGCTAGGTCTGTAGAAGTAACTTCAGGATATATTTGCTGGTATGTACATTTGATTCGTGGCTTGTATGAAACGGAAACTACAATATGAGGTGTGGTTAAATGGGGTTTGACGTCGCGTTCAAGATTAGTTCATTCACATAGTGACGTGAATGCATCTTTTTGTCTATGGGGCAATACTTGTACTTGTACTGACGTGTGTTTGTTGTATAATGCGAACCTACTGACATACCATGCAGCAGTTGGATACCCAACCCCAAGCCGACCAGTCCTTGCTTAATACCCTTATTTCCGAGCGCTAGACAGGGTAACAAGTGCCATCCTTTAACGTCTTTTGGTATGATGCACCCAGGTGATAGGATCGAACCATCGACCTTTCACTCTCCGGTGGACACTCTATCCACAACGCCACGGAGGTATGTACACAAAGATGTTAAATACAATTACTACGGACGTTGAGTTACAAGTGGATCAAACAATTCCTTTATTATCAGTCTCTCATCTTGTTTCAGTACGTGGAATATTTCATCAACCGTGGCGTGCTGGGGCTGTCCAAGGAGCTGAGACATACGGTGATGCAGGTGGAGAGTCCCCATATAGAGCCCCACACCACTACAAGTCTGGATGACCTCTGGCATCAGCTGCAGGTGCCTATCATGCCCCCAACCATGGTGGATGTGTGTGGACTGGTACAGATCTACTACACGCTCAGGGTAGGTAACTCTATGTGGGATAGGTATTTGTGTCATGGCGGAGGTGCGTGGCTTGGTACAGATCTACTACACGCTCAGGGTAGGTAATTATGTGTGGGACAGGTAATTCTGCAATGATAAATGTGTGTGGTTGGGATCTGCACCACGCTTTAGGCATGTAGCCCAATGTGAGGCAGGCAATTCTGGTAGGATAAATGTTTGTGGCCCAGATCTACAGCATGCTGAGGATTATACTTTATGTATAACAGGTAAGTTTGTCATGGTGGACGTGTCCGGCCTGGATCAGATTTACTACACGATCAGGGTAGGTAACTCTATGTAGGGCAGGTAAACCTGTCTTGGTGGACCTGTGTGGCCTGGATCGGAATTACTACACGATCAGGGTAGGTAACTCCATGTAGGATACGTAGTTGTGTCATGGTGGACGTCCATGGCCTGGATTAGATTTACTACACGATCAGGGTAGGTAACTCTATGTAGTACAGGTAATCCTGTCATGGTGGACGTGGGTGGCCTGGATCAGATTTACTGCACGGTCAGGGTAGGTAACTCTATGTAGTACATGTAATTCTGTCATGGTGGACGTGGGTGGCCTGGATCGGAATTACTACACGATCAGGGTAGGTAACTCCATGTAGGATACGTAATTGTGTCATGGTGGACGTCCATGGCCTGGATCAGATTTACTACACGATCAGGGTAGGTAACTCTATGTAGTACAGGTAATTCTGTCATGGTGGACGTGGGTGGCCTGGATCAGATTTACTGCACGATCAGGGTAGGTAACTCTATGTAGTACAGGTAATTCTGTCATGGTGGACGTGGGTGGCCTGGATCAGATTTACTGCACGATCAGGGTAGGTAACTCTATGTAGTACAGGTAATTCTGTCATGGTGGACGTGGGTGGCCTGGATCAGATTAACTGCACGATCAGGGTAGGTAACTCTATGTAGGGCAGGTAATTCTGTCAGGGTGGACGTGGGTGGCCTGGATCAGATTTACTGCACGATCAGGGTAGGTAACTCTATGTAGTACAGGTAATTCTGTCATGGTGGACGTGGGTGGCCTGGATCAGATTTACTGCACGATCAGGGTAGGTAACTCTATGTAGGGCAGGTAATTCTGTCATGGTGGACGTGGGTGGCCTGGATCAGATTAACTGCACGATCAGGGTACGTAACTCTATGTAGTACAGGTAATTCTGTCATGGTGGACGTGGGTGGCCTGGATCAGATTTACTGCACGATCAGTGTAGGTAACTCTATGTAGGGCAGGTAATTCTGTCATGGTGGACGTGGGTGGCCTGGATCAGATTTCTTCACGATCAGGGTAGGTAACTTTATCTAGAATAGGTAATTCTGTCATGGTGGATGTGGGTGGCCTGGTTTAGATTTACTAAACGATCAGGGTAGGTAACTCTATGTAGTACAGGTAATTCCGTCATTATGGACATGCATGGCCTGGATCAGATTCACTACAAAATCACGGTAGGTAACTCTATGTAGGGCAGGTAATTGTGTCATGATGGATGTGTTAAACTTCCAGACTGTCCTTACAATCACGGTAGGTAATTCTGCTATGATAGTTGTGTATGGTTCAGATCTAGTACACGTTCAGGGTAGGTAACTCTGTCTTAGGGTAGAAACTACAATGAAACAAAACAGAGGTTTAACTAATGTTTACATCTGATATGGATTTCATCTGAAATGTTCATAATGTTATCAGCATATTACTTAAGCATAAATGTGTTCACTGTGAAAATGCGTTCCTATAAATAGACATATGTTCATTATACAGCTGTGTTTGCGGATGGAGAAATCTGGTGATGCCTTAGAAGTAGAGATGCCTGTTACCATAGCAACAGTTCCATTCCGCATCCCAAGCAACCCCATACCGGAAATACAATATGGTAAGAACTATTCCCTAGACACACAGCCAAGAAATCCCAGAACCATTTGTGAACTAACTTATTTGAAGGGGGCACGGGTGGCCCAGTCGTCTAAGGCGCCGCGATTCGCTGTGCAGAGTTGCGTCCCTTGGGCACGCCAGAAACCTATGATTGTGGGTTCGAATCCGGTTCGCCCCGATTATATTTCTAGGTTTGTCAGCACCATACCCATGCTCGATGGTTTCACCGAAGTGGTAAACGTCTGAGACCTGCATCACTTTGGACTTTACTCCCACATTAAGTTGACTCACAGCGATATAAGTGGAATACTGTTAAAAGCGGCGTTAAACCCAACTCACTCACTCACTATTTGAAGAAAGGTTTATTTTAGGAAATCATCTACTTCGGCTGAATGACATTCAATAGGGGTGAGGAATCTCTCCCCTAAACTACCTGATACCAACTAAGCCTGAGTTAAACTTCACTTATCCATATCAATATTCCAATAAAAACAATTTTCTGATATTTTCATGCAAAAACCTGACAATTGATTAAATTTTGGGTCAGTCAGCGCCATACTATGCTAGCGGATTTCACCAAAACAAATGTGACTTGCATCACTTTGGAATTTCATCCCACTTTAAATATATTAAGACATGCCATGACATAACTGAAATACTGCTCAAGCGGGGTTGAACCGAATCCACTCACTTCCTTACAAAATACGTATAAGACGTAGACTTCATTGAGACCACACGTGAGCATCCTCTGGATGTAATGAAGTTCGATGTAGCAAATAGTTTGTTATGACAAACCACATTTAAATTCATAAGAAGTGGTAACACATGTTATCGAACAAGTTTAAAAACGAACTTAACGAATTGATTCGATATAACTCGAGTTCCATATATCCGAGGTTACATGATTTCGAGTTTCACCTGAGTTTTATACTGTCTCAGATGTAGCAGCCGACTACGTTGAGGGAGGGATGTACATCAGCTCGGAATTCCAGCTTGGCCAGGTGTATATGGGAGATGATGAAGATTCGGACACAGACAAGGAGATTCTCTACCGCCCTGTCTATGTATGTGTGCCCCACAAACGCCCAACACCGAGACACAAGACCAGATCTTCTGACATCAATAGAAGCACTTCTCCTAACTCCACAGATGCCCTGTTGCCTGAGTCTGCCGAAACTCCCAAAGTCGCGACACCTGACGAAAGTTCCATTCGTGACAATGATGTTCAAGTACAGCTTGATAAAAGTCCCGTCAGTATCAAGATTGTCAGGGATACTGAAAATACCCGTCCAAAGGACGACGATCTAAAGAATAAGGAAGAACTCCCAACTACTGCTAAGGATGAAAGGAAAGATTCACAAAAAGATGCTGTGCCCATTCCAATAGTAAAGGAATATTGTGTCCAACAAGTGGAGACATCGGATGGTTTCAAATCAAAGGATGATTCTCTTCCCATCGTGAAGGAATCTGATGCTGATGTTATTGATAATATTGTTTCAAATGACAAATCGGCTAAGGAGTCAGCGAACAAAGGTCCTACAAATGTACCAATCATCACAATGTCCGCCCCAGTCACATTGGACAACACCAGTGCTACTAAAGTCAAACAGGATACTAGCACTGCCGTATCGAAAGGAGATGGCACTGTGTCGACTACTAAATGTAAAACAACTTTCAGAGAGGTGCACGAAACGTCATCAGCTTTGCTGGTAAAGACAGTGGAGACTGTGAAGGTGAAAAATATCGTCGTTAGCACCAACGAGACTGAAGAACGCGAATTCAAAATTACTAAAAGCGAGCATTCACATTCAGATGTAAGCTCACAACGAGCACAGGGTGTTCCTTCGACTGTTGAAGAGAAGATAGAGCGTGTGTGATACAACCAGAAGATCTTCTTGACTGATGTGAATTTCCAGCATCCGTCTCATTCAACATTCCCTAAAATCCGATTGTGCTTTTATTGGAATATTGGGAAATAGTTCATATTGCATGTGACAAATCCATTGTCAATCTCAATAATCAATCTGTAGTTCTGACAGCCCCCAAAGTGTCCCTTGTCATTCATCGTATGTGAAAAATCCAATGCCCTTTCAGGACAAAATAACATGATAATAGCTCTGAGAGGATTTGAATGTGCTGACCGCATGTTGAACCTCTCATGACCTTCTCAGTGAAATGATTCCTACATTCCTACATTCCATGTTGATATATGTGAGGAAATGCGATTCATAGTTGAAATGGAAACACTTTTATACAACTCTCGAAACTGCTAAAACAATTTATTCTGATGTTGATATCTTGCCGACACTGTTTGTGTTCTCAAATGAAGAGGAGTCGACTTTATGTTCTCTACAGAAGAAATGTCGACCTGTGTACACTCTACTGAAGAAACGTCGACAGTGAGTTCTCTACTGAAGAAATGTCGACTTTGTGTTCTCTACAGAAGAACCGTCGATAGTGTGTTCTCTTCTGAAGAAATGTCGACTTTGTGTTCTCTACAGAAGAAATGTCGACTTGTGTGCACTCTACTGAAGAAACGTCGATAGTGTGTTCTCTTCTGAAGAAATGTCGACTTTGTGTTCTCTACAGAAGAAATGTCGACTTGTGTGCACTCTACTGAAGAAACGTCGATAGTAAGTTGTCTACTGAAGAAATGTCGACTTTGTGTTCTCTACAGAAGAAATGTCTACTTCGTGTGCACTCTACTGAAGAAACGTCGATAGTGTGTTCTCTACTGAAGAAATGTCGACTTTGTGTTCTCTCCTGAAGAAACGTCGATGTGTCAGATAATGCCATGCCAATGCCATGGATTTGTTCTTTGAGGGAGAGAAGTCCCATAACTCCCAAATGTTTTTGTATTTTTGCAAACTGTTTTTGTAACCCAACTGTATATGTCTTGGAGGACTTCAATGTTCCCACAGCCCTGCTGATTAACGTATAATCTCCACAAAGAACAAATGGCTAATCACGTCGTAGATACTAGTCTTCTACCACCATGCTTCCACCTAGTGTTGTGTACCAATACTGCTTGCGTCTATATAATGTTGGGGGACATTAAATATACAGTGCGTGGACAATAAGCTAGGCTTGAAATGCATTTAACTTATTTCCTCGAAATGTTTTTTTGGTTAGGCATACAAAACAAACCAGTGTTTCAGGTGCTATGGTCGTAGGTAGTTAGGTAAGGATTAATGGTAGTGCATTTTGTTTAATACAGCTAAATCGAGTCACACATGTATCGACTTATCCGTAGTTTAAGACAAACGGTGTGCCGATATTAGACCAAGGTGTTGATTATTCCACAGGAAGCATTTTGTAACATTATCTTAAACGAAACTGCCGGGCTAAAGAAAGTATACACTTAAAAACGGATCAAAACGTTACTAGGCTGAAAACAGTCGCTTGTACACTGTAAACTCAAGGTCCAGAATCGGGTACTGGCATCAAATACATCATAAAAAACCGTTTTTGTTTGTTTCATATTTAGCCACCCCAAACATTGGTGTATACTTTGTTTACCCCGGCAGTCACAGTCTCTATCGAGTTAAAAATGGCTACGAGTTACAAGCAGGGTCTAAAATGTCAAGTCGGGCTACAACAGCCACACGTGTATTTATTTTTTGGCTTCATATGTATTCAATATATGCCTTTTTGGACAGGTTTATTCACATTACGTCAATGCATATTGTTTTCTGTAATTGAGATTCAACAATGTGACGCACGAAGTCTACGTAAAAAAGTTCAGAATTGAAATATGTTTTATCTTGATTTATTTTAGAAACGTATTGTGTTTATACGCATAAATAATTTCCGTCATGTCTGTTTACAAGGAAATAATTAGAACTTCTATTTTTACTTCGAGTTACTGCCAAAAGAAGTAGGTGTTGTTGATAAATTTCTAAATCAGTATTTAGATGTAGACATTACTACACGAGGTGCTGTCATATACCACTTATATAACAAGGATTCGTCGTTTCAAAACGTATCTTTTGAAACAACTAGTTTTAAGATAAATATTAAATATTATATGACAGGCACGAGTGCAATAATCTGTCACACGCTAGAATCGCACCATTTTAGCACCGAATTGATGCATATTGTGTCTATTCCCATGATCGCAGTGGCGCATTGATACATACCACAATCGTCATGAGTAACGTCATCCGGCTTACTGCTTACCACTCATACATAGGATCGAGAAACGTATCAATTACAGTCTGGAAAGTAGTCCGTCATAATCTGACCTCAGGTCAACGCCATGGAGCAGCCAACCATGGACCTGGACTTGAATCTGGTAGTGTTTGATCCCAGTTATCTCAAACGGTTTTCTCACCCACAGGTTTGTAAGAAAAGGGTTGGATGATAGAGGACTCGTATGTAAAACTGTAGGAAAGGATTTCTCCTTTTGACTACAAAAACCTTCGAGGTAAAAAATGTTTCTATGCATTCAATAATTTGAGAACATCGTTTGTTCGAGGTAAGAGTTTTTATTAAACGGGACACGAGATTATATAAATATGTACCTACACCCTCGTCAGAATAAGTGAATTTTGAGAAAAGAAATATTCTTCCAAATATTACTGACAAGACGCGAGTTGAACGTATATCAACAAATTGCTTCAGTATTGACTACGTGATCATTTTCCTCTTTGAGTATGAACGATAATATTCAATTTGAGGAATGCAACTTTAAACAGTCGCATTATTTGCTTTCATCAAATTTCATATTACATGTAGTATGTAGACACAACATGTCATACTTTGGTGAACAAACATCTTGCTTTTGAATTCGATGATTTTGAGACGATCCCTAACATAACCACTGCTGTTTCCAATGTTTCTTTGGTAATATATATTCATATTCATGTTGACTACACAGTACCCTTTACTGCTTGACCATTCCACGGAATAAACCTGATTTTACCAAATGCTTCTTTGTCTTTTCTGTCCTAAAATTCACAGGGGTAGGTTGGGGCAGGGTAGGGTATTGTTGTATGTGTGTTTTGTGGGTATTTTTTGAGAGGGAAGGTGTGGGTTGGGATTGAGAGTATGGTAGGGAGTTTGTCTTTTGGGAAATCGAGTCAAAGATTGCGGGTAGGTTAAATCGGCTGTCGTTGGCTGTATGTTGTGGTGGAAGGCAGTGTTGGGTGTGTATTGTCGGGTGTTAATTGTCAAAGATTTATGCCAAGATCAAATATTGGTGTTGCCTTAGATCTACAGATACATCGTCAAACTAGTCCTGATAAAAATGTGAAAGAAAATATTTCGGCTACTTTCAGGGATACTTTGGAGCATGTCTTAAAGCATGTCTTAAAGCATGTCTTGAAGTATGGCTTGGAGCAGTGACCGGAAATAATTTCTGTTGCAAAAAAAAAAAAAAGACGGCCGTTCATTCCTACAGCAAAATAAGTTAATGGATACACAGGAAGTGCGCAGGAGTTACCTCCCGCAATATAACTCTTTCATCCTTGTATCATGAATGAATGAAACTGTATAGATAAAGTTTCGATTTGCGTTTTCTTTAGCTTTTGATAGGACATTTATCGATTTTTCAGCTTGGTATATATTGTTTTCCCCATTAAAAACTAATGACAACCGCATTGTAAGTGAGTATGATTTTACGGCGCTTTTAGCAATATTCCAGCAATATCACGGCCGGGGACACCAGAAATGGGCTTCACACATTGTACCCATGTCGGGAATCGAACCCGGGTCTTCGGCGTGGCGAGCGAACGATTTAACCACTAGGCTACCCGACCTCCCCTAACCGCATTGTAAACTGTTGGAACGAAGCGAGATGTGTTGGTACATGCTACTTACACTGAATGTGACCCTCCACAGACATGTTTTCGTCATGTCTGTGGATTACCAAGGCGATGATGATAATGCAAACTATATAAGATCAAGTAAAATTTATTACCGCTCTGAAACCACAAAGTTTCGAAACAGATGTAGCTGAATCCGACGGAAGCACCAGTAACTTCAATGATTTACAATCAGGAAAGTAGTCCGCCATATTCTGACATTAGGTCATCACCATGGAGTAGCCAATCACGGACCTGGAATTCTCACGCCTGTTTGGTACCAGTCATCTCATATGGGTTTCTCACATTCGTCACCACTCGCCCCTTTCCGTAACCTGCAAGAAGACTGGTCCCCCTATCGATGAATGTTATGTGCGAAAATACGACAAACCAATCAGAATGCGCGTATGATTTCAAGTTCTTCGTCAAAGAATCCGTCAGATATAATTTTTGATTTTACATATGTCTTGCATCTAAAAATATACCCAAGACACAGTTAAATGTGTTCAGTCATACTGTATTACTTCGCATGTCCCGATGTGCTTTAAATTGCATCTGAAATATAAAAAATATATGGGGAAAGATATGTGAACCATTACGCAACGAGTTGACAATTGGTTTAGGTATGCCCGTTTGCGCTAAGACGGAACCCGGTCGCAAAAATGGCCATGAGAGGGACACGAGTCGCTATTCGACTTGTCCCGGAATAACACGAGTTGGTCACGAATGGGGTTTCTCACTCACAGGAATGTACGGAACTATTTTTAGACAAATTGACCCCGTCCGAAAATTCCACCTCGTATAATTGCGTTTACAGGTTTATATCTTTTCACAAAATACATTTCCATTTGGCTGTATATAAAGGCAAATGGTTTTGGAACCAGTGTATAAAAATGTCCACGGTAATGTGCAAAAGCAGCATCGCTTAACCTTTCGCGAACACCTGGTGTCATCACTATTTGATAGTGATTCATAAACACCCGGTGTCATCACTATTTTACAGTGATTCATAAACACCCGGTGTCATCACTATTTGACAGTGATTCATAAACACCCGGTGTCATCACTATTTGACAGTGATTCATAAACACCCGGTGTCATGACTATTTGACAGTGATTCATAAACACCCGGTGTCATCACTATTTGACAGTGATTCATAAACACCCGGTGTCATGACTATTTGACAGTGATTCATAAACACCCGGTGTCATCACTATTTGACAGTGATTCATAAACACCCGGTGTCATCACTATTTGACAGTGATTCATAAACACCCGGTGTCATCACTATTTGACAGTGATTCATAAACACCCGGTGTCATCACTATTTGACAGTGATTCATAAACACCCGGTGTCATCACTATTTGACAGTGATTCATAAACACCTGGTGTCATGACTATTTGACAGTGATTCATAAACACCCGGTGTCATCACTATTTGACAATGATTCATAAACACATGTACATTATACGGTCGAAACAATGGACTCTCCTCATAGCAGGTATTTCTTGTGATCACGGAAGGCGTGAATCGTAGCTATGGATTAGCGACCGATGGTTGTCGGACAGTGAAATTGTTGTCTGTCCTTTCGCCCAGTCCTTTCTGTAATGCAAAATCCATATAAAGCAAGTCTAGATTTTCCTCAGGTTCTGAATACCCCATCACTGGCTCTCCTTATCACTTTAAATGGAGTTATTCGTTTCTATCAAATTACAGATAACAAAGTTATTCTAGTGAAAGCGTAGCAATACATAGCTACAAGCTATTTCGAACGAATTTCTTAACACACGCGTACGCATTTTATTTTACTCGTGAGGCGACTATTTGGACACTCAAACCGAAACAAAGTGTCCTTTATCTGCGATTGACGGGTCAGATATATTGCTGACAACAGTTCAAAATACAAGTTTTCACATAACACATCCGTCAGCTTGGTGAATGTTTCATTGCAAGGGAGGCTACTCTATCCATCTTTGACACCGTGCATGATGGGAACCTAATATGGATGCTTCTCTGTTTATTATTTACTTTACCTTACCGTGACTTCAACATATGATAAGAAAGGAGGCCACAAGCTCCTCACAGCGATAGCCTGTTCGCGGAAGTCTCTATACTATCGTTCCAATCAGTCAAGAGTTCCACACTGTGCTTGGGCGGCCAACAGCTAATGCATGGAGTTGAACTGGCAACCGACTGAACGTTATGTTTACAACCAAGTGATGATTATCGTGAAGCCGAGTACTCTTTCCCAGCTTACTTGTTTTGTTTGGTTGTCAATATGATTTTCTAATTTATTTCAATCATCATGACATTATAGTCCTTTTGCTGAATAATCGTACCGATAAATACAAAATAAATACATATCCGAAATCTGACATTCTGCATATTGAGAACATACTGATTTGGGTGTTAAACTAAAATATTAGGAATAGTTTTAATCAAGTGTTTGTGGTTTTGTTTGAGTGCCACTGGACTCCACCGCCAGCGCCACCGCCAGCGCCAGCGCCATCGCCAGCGCCACCCCCATCCCACCTCAACTCTCCTGTTACCGAGACGCTCCTTCTATCTCAACTCTCCTGTTACCTGGACTCTCCCTCTATTTCAACTCTCCTGTTACCTGGACTCTCCCTCTATCTCAACTCTCCTGTTACCTGGACGCTCCTTCTATCTCAACTCTCCTGTTACCTGGACTCTCCCTCTATCTCAACTCTCCTG
Organism: Haliotis rufescens; assembly: GCF_023055435.1. NCBI lineage: Eukaryota > Metazoa > Mollusca > Gastropoda > Lepetellida > Haliotidae > Haliotis > Haliotis rufescens. The sequence continues at coordinate 1,061,643 of NW_025964386.1, forward strand.
TTACCTGGACTCTCCCTCTATCTCAACTCTCCTGTTACCTGGACTCTCTTTCTATCTCAACTCTCCTGTTACCTGGACTCTCCCTCTATCTCAACTCTCCTGTTACCTGGACTCTCCCTCTATCTCAACTCTCCTGTTACCTGGACTCTCCTTCTATCTCAACTCTCCTGTTACCTGGACTCTCCCTCTATCTCAACTCTCCTGTTACCTGGACGCTCCTTCTATCTCAACTCTCCTGTTACCTGGACTCTCCCTCTATCTCAACTCTCCTGTTACCTGGACTCTCCCTCTATTTCAACTCTCCTGTTACCAGGACTCTCCCTCTATCTCAACTCTCCTGTTACCTGGACTCTCCCTCTATCTCAACTCTCCTGTTACCTGGACTCTCCCTCTATCTCAACTCTCCTGTTACCTGGACTCTCCCTCTATCTCAACTCTCCTGTTACCTTGACTCTCCTTCTATCTCAACTCTCCTGTTACCCCAACTCTCCCTCTATCTCAACTCTCCTGATTGTTTGTTAACCGACAGTTTTACTCCGATAATCCTGGGATGTTTAAACGATCGCTCGTTCAGTGAATACCTTCCATTACTTAGCAGCTTTCAATGACATTGTCTTATACGAAATTGAATTTGTCCAAACTAAAAAATATACAACTGTGTCAGACGTTAATATTATCGATTCGCGTTCTGTTATGCAGGAAACACTTCTTACTGAGATGAACTTCCATGAGCAAAGTCTTTTTATAAATCCGTCATCATTTGTTTATTCTGTACAGTTTTAATAGAAAACAAAAAACACATATTTTAAGGAAGTTTTAATCGATGACATAGTTTACATCATTGAATCATTTAATTCAAAACAACCACATTCATGACTTAAACAATCGATATAAATATAAATGTAATACCCTCTGGCATGAAATAATCTGAAACAATAAAAAGACAATTAAATCTAGCCATTGTACCACCAGACGTGGCAAGATACAATCAGTTACTCAATGCGTGAGACAGTATGCACAACAAGATGACGTCACTTCCGGGACAGGAACAGACCTGTCGCTTACGTCATCGGTCGTTGGCGTTACGTCATTATTTCGTGGAAAACGTAATTTCCGGTATGTACAAAAATGTGTGACGCATGATAGGGATGAATTGTGTCCTTAAAACATGAATTTACAACGCCAAGCATACTGATGGTAGAGTCTAGTAGTTATCATAATAAACCTGGCCACACTTTACAACGAAGAAACTGACGCGTCCAACTGAACAGACTTAGTATCAGACGAGTCAAGGTTTTTCAACAAACAGAAATGCGCATCCTCCAGGTAACCCAACAACACATTCATGGTCATCTAAAGTACTCTAATATAGGGCCTTGGTAACGGAGACAAGAAAGGAGGCTAATATTTGTATGAAACCGTGACATGCATACCTTTCAGTTCACTCAACAAAAGCATGTTACGATTTCACTGAAGGTGACTTTTTTTACTTTGAAAATAAAATGGAAATGCCATGTGTTTAGTGGAATACGTGACCTGATTTGCTGCTGTAATTGACATGAAGAGTCTTAAGCGTCAGGTATACCAAACATGTTCATTGCGTGAAATATACACATGTACATAACATGATCAACAGGGCTAATCTAGGGCTGCAGTACCCGCTCTCAATAATGCCATTTGGGCATTTGACTGGAGATTTTAGTGTTGATCCAGTCTTGACTTGCCGATTATGAAATATCACCTTGTGGACAAGCATTGTGAAAGACGAATTTAGGAAAAAGGAATATTCACGAATATTGACGAATATTCATGAGTGTAGCCCACTTGAATCTAGACCCGTTGCATATAAGAATATCTAATTTTGATATAGGATCCAGATATCCTTAATGATATGAATATGAAACAAACGCAGCGGAAGTCACAGTTCCGAGATTAAAGCAGTTCTTGAACACAATCATCTCAAGTCACGTGGTGACAGAGCCCTCCTATCTCACGAAGTCTCGTCCTGACAAGTCAAAAGCGAGATCTCCCTGTCTCGCTCAGAGCTTGAACACAAAATCTCGTTTCGTGAAGAGCTTATAAAATCTCGCCTGCAGCCAGATCGCTAAGTCTTGCGATAATCAGACAAAAGCCGAGATTGCATAATCTCGAAAGGATGTGAAGTAAACGAGATTACATATCCATTGTTAGAACTACATAGGATAATGATATCTCGGTTCGGTTCCTGTCAAAGCGAGGCTTAGAGGGAGGTGAAGGACTTTGAGTGGTGAAAAGATATGTCTTATTGTTGGAATGAACTCGAGGAATATAAATAAACACACTATATGAGTTTCGTTGTTGAAATATCGGAATTGTACAGCGCTAAATGACGAAGATAAGGGTGTGCATTAAACACAGTGATAACGCTGAGATACTCGCAGCACAGCACATCAGTTTTGATTGTTGAATCAGAATTTTCATAGTGAGATCGCCGACAACAAGCAAATACAGAATGATACACACAGTGTGGCCATAAGAGAATAAAATTTATATTGTAACCAATTTTATCACAAACTTTTATTATGAAATGTTCCCTGCCACATATTATGCGGCAAAAGAAGGCTGGACAACACATTGCGCATGTGCACACTTCATTGCGCATGGCCATATGAGTAACAGAAACATAATACACTGGGGATGAGGAGGGAGCGTATCATAAACTGTAAAAACTAAACACAGTAACAAAATAATAATTAAAAACAATAACATTTGCATCTAAATGTACCTCGTGGCAATCTGAATAATTTGAATGATTTAGGAATTCGCGTATTCATAAATCCTTTTTTCAACGTTTTTCATTCACAAGCAACAACCTGAATGTTTACAACTGACTGACCAACGAAATAAACCTAGACGGATAATTACATTTCATTATGAAATCAACACAATGCTGAATCAAAAACACAAACTGTGACATTGAAAACACACAAAGCATTTTTTCACAGGACTTGTAAAGTGGAATACGTTATCGACACCAAGAGGTAAAGGGTATGTTCATTTCATCGGTTCTATATACTTTACAATGTCCATTACATGCTGACATGTGATCCATTTCAGTTTGACGTCAGCTGATCAGTCAGTGTAATTGACAATACATATAGCACACACATACACTACTGTTCAAAACAAACGTTCCTTCGCCCGCGACCTTGATGCGGCGAGTTCGCGGCATGCTCGCGATCATCGGATGTTTGTTTGTACGCTTCTAGTCACAATAGACATCCAACAATCCGGACAGCAGCGCGAACATTTCGCGTCCCGGCTGCGATCGACGGAGAGGCTTTCCTAACAGTAGTGTACATCAAAGCGTTGGTGCTTTATGGCAATGCAATCATCTCAAACAGTTCGTAGAATGAACAGAGTCTCATGATGATTGGTGCTCGATGGGGGCTGGTAAGTGAGACAGCATAGCCCTCATCGGGGATATCAATCACCAGATTCTGTTCGTCCTATGACACACAAATCAACAAGTCTTCTTCAAGCGGTGACGAAATACATGTAAATTCTTGATGCTGTCTCAAACCGGCATCGGTCGTGTATCACTGGGCGACAGTAGACAATGTCTCTAATACATTAATCTAGCGAACTCGTTTCGTGGCGTTGAGGCTTGGTGAAAAAAACACACTTCGGGTTAAGTATCTAGGAATAACATATAACTACATGTATAAACTCTTAAACTTATACGATGACGAAGTGCAGTGTTAACTAGTAATGTCTTACAGATGAGTGCAATCTGTTAATAACAGTTAGTCGCGGTTATGCCAAACCCGGAAGTAAGAAATAATCGACAAAATATTTGAACAAATCGATTGTAAATCGTACAACTGGTTCCGATGATTAGTATCGGAACTCGTTTTATCACAAGACCACCAGAGTTTGGCAAACCTACACATCACTGTAAATCTGTCTCCAGTTTAGGGTATTAATTCTCTTTTATGAATTATGATTAAAGCATATAGTACTGGCTCTTTCAACGTCCGACTTTTCATTAAGATGGATAAATTCAACAACGGTCTGACGTAAGACAAATAAACTAAGAAGAATAAATATATTATTGATGTCATGATTTTTTCATTTGTATGCACGCTCTGGATAACCTTACAGACAGATTGAGATGGTAAACATGGAGAATATAATGATATGAAATAGATTATTAAAGATTATTATGACCAGAAACAAGTTATCACAGATAGGTTTCACCTAATGAAAGAAGAATAATGCATTCTGTTTAATGTCTTAATATTATGACAAAATTCGAACAGATGTTTTCAACTTAATTGTTTATGAATGTCGTGGAAATAGCTATCCGAAATCATGAAAATGAGTGTCTTATGCATGTAAATGTTTCGAATGCATTTCAGAATGGAAATAAAGTTTGGCAGCATCATGACATACGATTTTTGGTATGCATTTTGACAATGTCGTACATGGATTACTTCCCTTGCAATGAAACCATGAAACTATGAAACTATGGAGCCATGAACTAAAATGAAAAAAAAATGAATAGGAAAGGAAGTGTACCAGAATCGGGCGGCTAAATTTGCTAAAAACGTGTATGTTTTGGCTCCCTGGGGTGTAACTACAATGTGTCACATTTTGCATTTTTTGTCATCTAGGGGAAAGCCCCAAACTACCTCCATTATCTAATACCCATACATAATTTAAGCGTGTGGAAACGTGCCTGGTGACGGCAATTTTGAGTGTTTCCTTGGCTCTAGTGTTTATACATGTACCACATCAATGCTTTGACCAATCCGAGACCATGTTTGAACTCGTATGTTTCAAACTTCCAAATAAATTGCTTCTAACATATTGCACTTAATCCTTCAGCCTGTGTTGTTCTTCATAATCAGGACATTTTATCAGGCAAATGACTAATATATACCAGCTTTTTTAATCCTGACAGAAAAAAAATCAAAATGTGGACTATTTTGCCCAATCGCCAAACTACACCCCATCGGATCACAGGTCAGTTACTGTTTGGCATGATAAGTGTGAAAATATCTTTGTGCAGTTGTCATCTCCAAATTGAGCATACTTCACCCGTCATTGGGTATAATTAATATTAGGGACTCGGTAGAACTGATGTGATACATTCGACCGCCCGGGCCATATTCTGTCCACCCTCTGGTGGCGCTGTCTTCAAGGGCAGGTAACTCTCGTGGTTTGGTCCCTGTTGATTTACACATGGATGAGCCTGGCAGCAAATGTTGGCAATATCCTCTGTACATGCGCAGAAGGAAGCCACTTTCACGCATCCGTGACTTAAGATCACTTGGAGCGGCGTCCACTCCATTAGCGTACGACAATGAAACAGTGGGAGACGACTACAACGACATCCAACCGTTGCTACTCGCCACGACTCTTTCGCACTATCACCATGGAAATAAAAACATTACTGGAAGTTGCTGTACAGGGCTTTTGTGGTGTCACGCGACGACGCACGTGACCTGGTGGGAAGGTCAAGGTCGCCCGAAAGGAGTGAAGACTATTGCCTACACATATCACTCCTGGTAGAAAGGTACACAGTTAAGGTGATGATAACATTCATGACGTTTGTTGAACAAGACGCTTATAGATCTGCGAATTTAGAAAACGTGGGTACGAGTCTCGATGCATTAACGTGTATATTTGTAACTGAGCTTCGTCAAATGTGTGAGGTGTTGGATCCACCATGTTTCTGTTGATTACTTCCCGTACTCTCGAATCTAAACTAACCTGAAACACAGAAAAACACTGAATGTAAATAGCTTCAAACTTGACCTAAATGAACTCAAACTTAGAATACAACAACAATCAAATCAGGAGAACATGACTAATAATAATTTATTTCTCAGACATTTATGTATCTGCAAAACACACCTGCATTGTTTAGACCCCAAAAAAGGAAATTGCTAACTCCTTAGCACTCTCAGCATTAGAAACCAGTTTGGTATATTTGTGATAAAAAATTTCATCTTCTTTAAATATATGCCAAGGGATGGACCATTTGATACTGTGGATGGGGGTGGGTGCTGGGTTTTGTATGGAGACGAGATATGTTTTTCTTGCAACAACTATTTCTGTTTTTCCAATAGCCTCAAGCATAATTATTTTTATCAAGCATTATTTTAGGACAACTTATATTTTTTCGATAAAATAACATCTGCAATGTAAAGGTTGAATAGAAAAAGAAACGTTATCAGGGAACTTGATGCAAATAAAATACTTTCATCAGTGCCAGTTAAATGTCTCAGACATTAGCCCAGCCATGTGAAACAGATGTTTTATCAAACGGATTTTTTTCAGTTTGAATAGTTACATCAATGTTTGTAAGGGACCGACCATAAGCAACTGGTGCAAAATTAGATCTTTAACAAAAATTAAAACTATGAGCCTGAATGTTGTTTTTCTTAAAGAAAACACATTGCAACAATGCAATTGTTGTGGCTGACAAAAAAAATTCAATAGTTTGAAGCATAAATGTCTTTGTCAAGATTTTATGGGATAATATATTTTCTTCGATAAAATCCCAGCCACTAGAATATCAAATGGTCTATGTAAACTGAAAGTTGCAGTTGAGCATGATTGGTTTCAGGAGGACCAATTACACCAAGCCGGGTAAGAGGCCGCCCGAGCATCCTCAGCGGGTGCACTTTCTGTGATATCGAACTTCCACACTTATCCGCCCATGGGAAATCTAGAAACCTACATAAATAAGAAACGTTATCCTATTCAATCAATACACATGGGCGTATGCTGGTCCGTAACCAGCATCCCTTTGGGAATTTACTGATTACACATGAAAATGGTTAATTACCCTGCCCTATCCTGTGGGAATCCCGCAAAGTGCTCTTTTCTGGACATAAAACATGTATACATTGCTCATGAAGTGCATGTATTGACAAATATGATATGTGGCATGAGCTATCCATTCCTCCTGTATGAACGATTTGTACGAGAACAAGCCATTACTAAATAAACGAGACACATTAATCTTTATACATCTGGCATCCTTTAGTTTCCTTTTAGTTAGTGAAAGGTATGACGTAAGATTCTTATTTATTATACACCTATGACGGGAGGCAGATTCGTATGGGGAGTACATAAATCTGATTACAATTAAGGGAGACGGTCTGCTATCTTTTTCCCCACTTTCGGTTCACTGCCATGGGGTAGTTTCAGTTCAGCGAAGAAACAAATAATGCTGTTTAGTATTTTTCAAAATCCCAAATCATCAAAAGGCACCTGTTCACCACTAGACTGATCTGTTTACCAAATTTCATCCAGAAAGATGTAACGGTTTATGAGTTCTGCCTTAGAAACGAGCACTCCCAACATTTGCAGTATAAGTCGTAACATGTAACTTGTAATGAAAAAAATAACCCCAAATGATCAAAAGGCAACAGTTCCCAACAGTTCTGCTCCGAACTTACGGGCGGACGGACGGACGGACGGACATGATGATCGCAATATCCCCCCGTTTTTCAAACCGATAATGAAAGTTAACCTGCAGACTTACAAAGTGAGTTTTTGAAGTTCTGATTGTCAGTGATACATTCATATAATGTTCACTGTTGTTTTGCCTTTTAATCCCAGTGGAGTCTGTGTCGGTGGATAATCGAGACTGGTTGTTCTCTGGCGCTGACGTTTTGTTTATGCAAACACCTCTTTCGTTTCGTTTCGATGTTCCTTATTAGTTACAATGTTGTGAGCATGAAATATGTTTCCCGAGGGAGAGATTAACTATAGCAGAAAGAATCGGGAGTCTCTTGAGTAGTATATTTTCAAACTATTACATAAACATAACCGTGTTGACACGAACATCAATTACTTTTTCAAAAATACATTAAATCAATAAATATATATATATCTGTTTTTGTTTTGATAAAAGTGCTAAATAATTATGTTGTCATTGCCACTGCCACATACCTCTTTTGGCGATAATATAGAAATGTAATCTTCGTATATCAAACGTGCTTTTTCTTCTACTAATTCTGGATTTTGTTCCTGCTTTAGGTCCTCACATGCCTGCCAAAACAACATGTTCTCCTCGCTGTATTCTGACCGCAAAAATTCCCTAAACACCTTCCGTCCACCTGAAACACCAGCGTCAACATTAACATCAACATTAACACCAAATTTAACATCAATATTAACTTTAAACATCAATAACATTAACATCAACGTTAACATCATCTTAATCATCAATTTTAAGATCATTAACATCAACTTATCATAAACTTTAACATGAACATCAATTTTGACATCAACTTTAACATCAACTTTAAATATGAACATTAACATCAACAATACTGATTGCAGGAATTGATCACACCAAATTGCTAGTTTAATACTTTTATCATACATGATGTTCGGAATTGAGATGAAGACATATTTAAACATGTTTCTTATTTTGCTATAAAATAAGTAATACATTTTTTTTATTTAAGTCATCAACATAAATAGTATGTTTTACTAATAATTTTTAAAATATAATTTTGCTTCAAAATACCCATACTTTTCATCAGTTTGTCAAAGGACTCGCCCCAACTTTTCACTTCTTCTATCGTTGGACTGAAACATATGAAATAAATGTAAGTATAAATGCACATGTATAGTACAAGGAATGGAGAAAGAAGGTATGTTTGTTTTACGTCGCAGTTTTACGTGCGATGATAAACGATCAGCCATATTACACACTAGGGGGCACGGGTGGCCCAGTCGTCTAAGGCACCGCGATTCGCTGTGCAGAGTTGCGTCCCTTGGGCACGCCAGAAACCTATGATTGTGGGTTCGAATCCCGGTTCGCCCCGATTATGTTTCTGGGTTTGTTAGCACCATACCCGTGCTCGTGGGTTTCACCGAAATGGTAAACGTCTGAGACCAGCATTACTTCGGGCTTTCCTCCCACATTAAGCTGACACACCGCGATAATATAACCGCAATAATGTTAAAAGCGGCGTTAAACCCAACTCACTCAGTCACTCACTATTACACACTATGAACACTCAGTAGGACTGGATTGCTTCGCATCTATTCTGCTCTGGAATCCTCACAGGGTCGATGGCTCTATTTCGTTTGAGTGGCCAGTGCACACTTCACGAGTGCATTGCCTCGAATCGTGCATAATTAAATATGATATGAAACGTCAACGCCAGAGAATACCCAGTCTCGATTACCTGCCCAAACTGATTCCATTGTAAAATATTCCAAAATAATGATGATAATCATGCGAATGGATGACTAAAAATCAGTGAACAAAGCCTTTAGCCAGTTTTCCGCCTGAAGACAACTTACAATTACCTTTCATTTCATAATACATTTAATTTATCAAAAACAGATAATAATATTTTTAGAATATATTGCTCAAATAGAAAAAAAACTAGTTTATTTAAACGAGTGCACATGATTACAATTTCTTATTTTTTAATGGCGCTCATTTACAGCTCTGCTTATTCTCCGAACGCGGCTTACACCATGGCGTCATTTTTAGCGTCGGGGGGTTCTCTGTCAGCAACTCAATGCTTGAGGTGTTAATAAATAATATATAACTGTGTTGTCGTGTACAAAAAAGGGGAGTTCCATTGTGACATATTAAGGTCACGTCTTTGTATCGCTCGATGGCTTTCTCTAAGTTAGGGAAAGGCATAGAGTCGTATCCAGCAAGGTTTCACCGATGTTGCACTGATGATTACAACCAGCTGCCCAAGAACGTTTGACAAGTCTAAATAATACCTACGTCATTGACACCATGCCACCTGAGAATGTTATTTCATCCTCCGCCTTTTTGTGGAATATTTTCGGTCTAATTGTTGAATACTGATAATTGCTACTGCACGCGAACCTGGTTCCCTCTTCCGAGTATTGACTTACCGTAATATTGACACTAATTCATGCATCAAAGTTTCAACATGTAGATATTTCTGGCATTTCTTGTAATGATCTTAATGAACTGTCATCTGTATGTTTATCATTGAATGAGTGAGTGAGTGAATGAGTGGGTGAGTGAGTGAGTGAGTTGGGTCTAATGCCGCTTTGAACAGTATTCCATTTATATCACGGCGTGTCAGCTCAATTTGGTAGGAGGGGGGCACAGGTGGCCCAGTCGTCTAAGGCGCCGCAATTCGCTGTGCAGAGTTGCGTCCTTTGATTATGGGTTCGAATCCCGGTTCGCCCTGATTAGATTTCTAGATTTATCAGCACCATAGCCGTTCAGTACAGATTCAACAGATCCATAAAAATAGCTTTAACACCAGGTGTTCGCGAAGAGGTAAAACACGCCCTGCTCTACCGGTAGCACCCGCCAATCTCACAATTTCATTAAAAAAGGAAAGTGCCTGTTGGTAAGGGGGGTGAAACTAAATGTAAAGGTCATAGCATTGGTTAGAATCGCACATGTTGGCACAAGCGACCTGTTATATCAATTTCGTCAACTTCTTGTGGTTCTTCTCAATTGTTGGGATCAAACACCAGATTTAAGCGAGTTATTCACTGTTATGTTCAAGGTTCAATGTATTGGTGCTGTAGGGTCTCAAACTCACACAAACGAGAGTGATCCTATTCAAACAGTCATCCCGGGTTCACAATGGTTACCCAATTAGAGTCACTACGGTTTCTACTTCAGTACCATCCTACATTATGTAATTATGACAGATGCTATTATGCCCACGCCAGGGATAGGCAGGGAGCGATTAGACGCAGATTGGAAGTGAACATCCATTCATGATTAGTCTCCTCGGCGAATGTGTATTAGTCTGACGACTTGCGTGCAATATGTGCATATTGGCCGAGCATTAAAGCCGACTCAGTCAGGTCGCAGCTGAGACTGAGTTTTCATGAACACCACCAGGCCAACACTGCCATTCAAACCCCTTTCTGGGGAGCAGCAGTATGTTCTCGAAGCATTTAAACAGGAAGGATGGCGTAAGGAATATGTTACTCATAATCACCACATTATGAACTTCATAATCCTCACATGTGTATCCCATAATCCTCACATGTGTACCCTATACATCTCAAAATATTTACCCCACAATATTAACAATATATACCCTATAATTCTCACAATATTAACCCCATAACTCCAACAATATGTTCCTAATAACTCCCACAATATGTACCCCACAACTCCAACAATATGTACCTGATAACTCCCAAAATATGTACCTCATAACTCTTACAATATGTACCCCATAACTCCCACAATATGTAACCCATAACTCCCACAATATATACATCATAATCACCACAATATGTACCCTATAACTCCCACAATATGTACCCAATAACTACCACAATATGTACCCATAACTCCTACAATATGTACGCCATAACTCCTTCAATATGTATCCCATAATTCCCACAATATATACATCATAATCACCACAATATGTTCCCTATAACTCCAACAATATGTACCAAATACCTCCCACATTATGTACCTCATAACTCCTACAATATGCACCCGATAATTCCCACAATATGTACCTAATAACTCCTACAATATGTACCCCACAACTCCCACAATATGTACCCCATAACTCCCACATTATGTACCCCAAAACTCCCACAATATGTACCACATTACTCCAACAATAGGTACACCATAATCCTCACAATATGTACCACATGATACCAACACTATTTACCTCATAGTTCTCACAATATTTACCTCATAATTCTCTCAATATGTACCCCATAATCCGCACAAAATGTACCCTATAACTCCTCCAATATGTACCCCATCACTCCCACAATATGTACTTAATAACTCCTACAACAGGTTCCTCATAATCCTCACAATTTGTACCTCATAATCCTCACAATTTGTACCTCATAACGCTCACAATATTTACCTCATAATTGTCACAATATGTATCACATAATTCCCACAATATTTACCTCATAGTTCTCACAATCTTTACCTCATAGTTCTCACAATATGTACCTCATAACTCCAACAATATGTACCTCATAATCACCACATTATGTACCCTATAACTCCTATAATATGTACCCCATAACTCCCACATTATGTACCCCATAACTCACTCAATATGAACCCCCTAACTCCAACACTATGTATCTCATAATTCTCAGAATATTTACCTCATAATCCTCACAATCTTTACCAAATAATTCTCACAATATTTACCTCATAATTGTCACAGTTTTTACCCCATAATTCTCACAACATGTACCCCATAATCCGCACAAAATGTACCACATAATACCAACAATATTTACCTCATAGTTCTCACAATCTTCACCTCATAACTATCACAATATGTACCTCATAATCACACCAATATGTACCTTATGACTCCCATAATATGTACCCCATAACTCTCACATTATGTACCCCATAACTCATTCGATACGAACCCCATAACTCCAACAATATGTATCTCATAATTCTCACAATATTTACCTCATAATCCTCACAATCTTTACCAAATAATTCTCACAATATTTACCTCATAATTGTCACAGTTTTTACCCCATAATCCTCACAATATTTACCCCGTAATACCCACACAATTTACCTAATAGTTCTCACAATCTTTACCTCATAGTTCTCACAATATGTATCACATAATTTCCACAATTTTTACCTCATAGTTCTCACAGTTTTTACCCCATAATTCTCACAACATGTACCCCATAATCCGCACAAAATGTACCACATAATACCCACAATATTTACCTCATAGTTCTCACAATCTTCACCTCATAGCTATCACAATATGTACCTCATAATCACACCAATATGTACCTTATGACTCCCATAATATGTACCCCATAACTCTCACATTATGTACCCCATAACTCATTCGATACGAACCCCCTAACTCCAACAATATGTATCTCATAATTCTCACAATATTTACCTCATAATCCTCACAATCTTTACCAAATAATTCTCACAGTATTTACCTCATAATTGTCACAGTTTTTACCCCATAATCCTCAGAATATTTACCCCGTAATACCCACACAATTTACCTCATAGTTCTCACAATCTTTACCTCATAGTTCTCACAATATGTACCTCATAATTGTCACAATTTTTACCACATCAATCTCACAATAATTACCCAATAATCCTCACAATATGTACCACAAAATTTCCACAATATTTACCTCATAGTTCTCACAATCTTTACCTAATAATTCTCACAATATTTACCCCATAATCCTCACAATATGTACCACATAATACCCACAGAATTTACCTCCCATAGTTCTCACAATATTAACCTCATTACTCAGACAATATGTACCTCATAATCACCACAATATGTACCCATAACTCCCACATTATCTACCCCATAACTCCCATATTATGTACCCCATAACTCCCACATTATGTACCCCATAACTCAAACAATATGTATCACATAATTCTCACAATATTTACCTCATAATTCTCACAATCTCTACTTAATAATTCTAACAATATTTACAACATAATTCTCACAATATGTACCACATAATTTCCACAATATTTACCTCATAGTTCTCACAATCTTCATCTCATAACTGCCACAATATGTACCTCATAATCACCACAATATGTACCCTATAACTCCCATAATATGTACCCCATACTCCGAAATTATGTACCCTATAACTCCCATAATATGTACCCCATAAATCCCATATTATGTACCCAATAACTCCCACACTACGGACCCCATAACTCCCACATTATGTACCCCATAACTCCAAAAATATGTACCCCATAACTCCAACATAATTCTAACAACTTTTACCTCATAATTCTCACAATATGTACCACATAATACCCACAATAGTTACCTCATAATTCTCACAATATTTACCTCATAATCCTCACAATATTTACGTCATAATTATTACAATATGTACCTCATAGTTCTCACAACATGTACCCCATAATCCTCACAATATGTACCACATGATACCAACACTATTTACCTCATAGTTCTCACAATCTTTACCTCATAACTCCCACAATGTGTACCTCATAATCACCACAATATTTACCCCATAACTCCACCAATATGTACCCCATAACTCCAACAATATGTACCTCATAATTCTCACAACATTTACCTCATAATCCTCACGATCTTTACCTCATAATTCTCACAATATGTACCACATAATACCCACAATAGTTACCTCATAATTCTAACACTATTTACCTCATAGTTCTGACAATGAGTACCACATAATTCCCACAATATCTACCTCATAATTCTCACAATATTTACCTCATAATCCCCACAATATTTACGTCATAATTATCACAATATGTACCCCATAGTTCTTACAATCTGTACCTCATAGTTCTCACAACATGTACCCCATAATCCTCACAATATGTAAAGCATGATACCAACACTATTCACCTCATAGTTCTCACAATCTTCACCTCATAACTCCCACAATGTGTACCTCATAATCACAACTATATGTACCCCATAACTCCCACATTATGTACCCCATAACTCCCACATTTTGTACCCCATAACTCCCACAATATGTACCCCATAACTCTCACATTATGTACCCCATAACTCCCACATTATTTACCCCATAACTCCAACAATATGTACCCCAAAATCCTCACAATATGTACCACATAATACCAAAACTATTTACTTCATAGTTCTCACAATATGTACCCCATAACTCCCACATTATGTACCCCATAACTCCAACAATATGTACCCCATAACTCCCACATATGTACCCCATAACTCCCACATTATGTACCCCATAACTCCAACAATATGTACCCCATAACTCCAACAATATGTACCTCATAATTCTCACAATATTTACCTCATAATTCTCACACTATTCACCTCAAAGGTCTCACAATGAGTATCTCATAATTCTCACAATATTTACCTCATAATTCTCACAATATGTACACATTATTCCAACAACATTTACCTCATAATTCTCACACTATTTACCTCATAATTGTCACAAGACACAATATTTACCTCCTAATCCTCACAATATGTACCCAAAAATCCTCACAATATGTACCACATAATACCCACACTATTTACCTCATAGTTCTCACAATATATACCTCATAATTCTCACAATATTAACCTCATAATTCTCACACTATTTACCTCATAGGTCTCACAATGAGTATCTCATAATTCTCACAATATTTACCTCATAATTCTCACAATATGTACCACATAATTCCCACAACATTTACCTCATAATTCTCACACTATTTACCTCATAATTGTCACAATACACAATATTTACCTCCTAATCCTCACAATATGTACCCAAAAATCCTCACAATATGTACCACATAATACCCACACTATTTACCTCATAGTTCTCACAATATTTACCTCATAATTCTCTCAATATGTACCACATAATCCTCACAATATGTACCACATGATACCCACAATATGTACCCCATAACTCCCACATTATGTACCCTATAACTCCCACAATATGTACCCCATTAATCCCATATTATGTACCCCATAACTCCCACACTACGGACCCCATAACTCTCACATTATGTACCCCATAACTCCAACAATATGTACCCCATAACTCCAACATAATTCTCACAACATTTACCTCATAATCCTAACAATCTTTAACTCATAATTATCACAATGAGTACCACATAATTCCCACAATATTTACCTCATAATTCTCACAATATTTACGTTATAATTATCACAATATGTACCTCATAGTTCTTACAATATGTACCTCATAGTTCTCACAACATGTACCCCATAATCCTCACAATATGTACCTAATGAAACCAACACTATTTACCTCATAGTTCTCACAATCTTTACCTCATAACTCCCACAATGTGTACCTCATAATCACCATTATATGTACCCCATAACTCCAACATTATGTACCCCATAACTCCACTAATATGTACCCCATTACTCCAACAATATGTACCTCATAATTCTCACAACATTTACCTCATAATCCTCACTATATGTACCACATAATACCCACAATAGTTACCTCATAATTCTCACACTATTTACCTCATAGTTCTCACAATGAGTACCACAAAATTCCCACAATATTTACCTCATAATTCTCACAATATTAACCCCATAATCCTCACAATATTTACGTAATAGTAATCACAATATGTACCTCATAGTTCTTACAATCTGTACCTCATAGTTCTCACAACATGTACCCCATAATCCTCACAATATGTACAACATGATACCAACACTATTCACCTCATAGTTCCCACAATCTTCACCTCATAACTCCCACAATGTGTACCTCATAATCACCACTATATGTACCCCATAACTCCCACATTATGTACCCCATAACTCCACCAATATGTACCCCAAAACCCTCACAATATGTACCACATAATACACACACTATTTACCTCATAGTTCTCACAATATTTACCTCATAATTCTCACAATATGTACCCAATAACTCCCACAATATGTACCCTATAACTCCTCCAATATGTACCCCATAACTCCCACATTATGTACCCCATAACTCCAACAATATGTACCCCAAAATCCTCACAATATGTACCACATAATTCCCACAATATTTACCTCATAGTTCTCACAATCTTCACCACATAGTTCTCAAAACATGTACCCCATAATCTTCACAATATGTACCTCATAATCCTCAACAATCCTAATAACATGTAACTCATAATCCTCATAATCCTTGCTACATGAACTTTAAAATCCCCACAACACGTACCCCATTATCTTCACAAGAACCCTACAATCTATCTCAATGTGTGCCATAATCCAAGCCATATATACATCTTCATCCTCATCCTCAACTTTTATCCCAGTACCAACATGAATCCCAGCAGTCGTGAGATGTATCAAACATGTCTCCCTTGTGTTCCCTGACTCTCATCTTCCCATCAAATACCCCCTTATCTTGTTCCCCTAATCTACACATCATATGTCCTCTCATCCTCATATCATATAATCCCCAAAATGTCACATGATATACACCCTAATATTCACGTCATATATCCCCTCACCTTCACATGACATACCTCCTTATCTTCCAATCATATACCCCTTTTCTTCACATCATATATCCCCTAATCTTTACATCATGTATCCCCTAACCTTCACATCACATATATTCCTGATCTTCACATCATATTTCCCTGATTCTTACATCATATATTCCTTATCTTCACATCACATATATCCCTGATCTTCACAAGACATATATCCCTTATCTTCACATCATATTTCCCTGATCTTCACATCATATTTCCCTGATTTTCACATCATATATCCCTTATCTTCACATCACATATATCCCTTATCTTCACATCACAAATATCCCTTATCTTCACATCATATTTCCCTGATTTTCACATCATATATCCCTTATCATCACATATATCCCTTATCTTCACATCACATATATCCCTTATCTTCACATCATATTTCCCTGATTTTCACATCATATATCTCTTATCTTCACATCACATATATCCCTTATCTTCACATCACATATATCCCTTATCTTCATATCATATTTCCCTGATTTTCACATCATATATCCCTGATCTTCACATCATACATCCCCTAACCTTCACATCAGATATATCCATGATCTTCATATCATATTTCCCTGATTTTTACATCATATATTCCTTATCTTCACATCACATTTATACCTGATCTTCACAACACATTTATCCCTTATCTTCACATCATATTTCCCTTATCTTCACATCATATTTCCCTGATTTTCACATCATATTTCCCTGATCTTCACACCACATATATCCCTGATCTTCACATCACATATATCCCATATCTTCACATCACATATATCCCTTATCTTCACATCATATTTCCCTGATCTTCACATCATATATCCCCTAATCTTCACATCATGTATCCCCTAACCTTCACATCAGATATATCCCTTATCTTCACATCACATGTGGCGTGCCCAGTTCTGCAATGCGAATCGCCTTAGACGACTTCAAGTGAAGTGAGTGAGTGAGTGAGTGAGTGAGTGAGTGAGTAAGTGAGTGAGTGAGTGAGTGAGTGAGTATGGTTTTAGCAATATTGCAGCAATATCACTGCGGGGACACCAGAAATGGGCTTCACACATTGTACCCATGTCGGGAATCGAACCCTGGTCTTTGGCGTGACGAGCGAACATTTTAACCACTAGGCTACCCGACCGCCCCCCTAATTTCAGGAAAGGATCAAATCTAAAAGGAAATGAACCAATTTCAGTCCCTGCTTCCAGTGTAACTGCTGGTAAAAGAACAAACTCATGTCGAGACGCATGCGTTCATTGTAAAGTAGAATACTTACGGGTCGTCCTTTTCAGGTATAGTGCCTAATTTTGTGTCTTTGGGCCTCTGTTCCTGATTTCCGTTGTTGCTCTTCATGGCCAAACTGAAAAGAAGAAGAGACATGGTTACAGTGTGGGATTCACGTGGACAAACAGACCAATGAAGACAAGCTTAACATAACACTTAGCCCATAATCATACCTGTCATTAAATAGTACGGATGATTATTATGTATGGCAATAGGACAGACGCGAGTGTGAGTCGACAGAAACACTGTTTAGTGCCACAGATCTGAAGTATCTTGGAACAAAGGGATTAATATACGTATGCATACATAGAGGGGCATTTTGCCTGGCTGCGTTAGGCTGCTGATGCAAGAGTGGCATATAGAGGATGCATTATTTATATATGAATTCATTTGTACAGCTCATGATGCAGAGTGCATGTTTTCATTGTTGGGTGTTCGATTGCCAATGGATATTACTAATCATGGAAATTGAGAGACGAGACAGTCAGGGACAGGTCGGGGGAAGGGGGGGGGGGGGGGGGGGCGGGGGGGGGGGGCTTTGCATATGCTTGGGGAAAGGGAATGTAACTGTGTGTAGGAAGAGGGGACAGAAAGTGCAAGAGGGGAGGGTAAGTAGTGGAAAGGAAGGGACATAGATGGGAGACGGAAAACGGTAAAGAGAGAGAGAATAAGGTAGGAAGGAAAAGAGTGAAGAGGTAGAGAGGGATTTAGAGCGACAGGAGCGACAGGAGCGAGAGACAGAGAGCGACAGACATGGAGAGAGAGAGACAGACATAGAGAGTGAACAATCAGACACAGAGAGAGGCCAGTCCTATAGAGAGAGGGCGAGAGAGAGAGAGAGAGAGAGAGAGAGAGAGAGAGAGAGAGAGAGAACGAGAGAGAGAGAGGGAGAGAGTAGAAATTGAAATGCATGGGGAGGGGTCGGGTTAAAAGAGAGTAAGACAAAGGATGGTGAAATGGGATAGAAGAGAGAAAGTGAAGGAGAGAACGGGAGAGGAAGCTGGTATGAAGTAAATACATCACGCTATGTCGAAACAACGTCAGCAACGTCAGAACAAATACTTCACAATACAAGTTTATAGTCAGTCAGTGCACATAACACGAGGTCCCCTAAATCAACAGACGCGCCACTACACACACACGCGACACGATATGTAATTAAATCTACTGGCATAGCAACCTTTTATTCTGTTATCAGGCCCAGCAAGTGCCAATGACCTTGTCCCAGGTGAGAGGCCTTACAAAACATACATGTGAACCATCACATATACCGCATCGCTCACAGCAGATGTGCACCAGAAACACAATACGTGGATCCCAAACATAATGTATCCTACGGTCGATGTTGCTGTTAGTCAGCAGACACATGTCGAAAGGGAAACATATGCCTTTATACATTGGGAACATCTGTATCAGCTGCTCGGTTTCTGTAAATAGTGCATTGATACATATAAAACAATCGACCATTGCAGGTTTCCGTTTGAAGTGGGATTGAAGCATTTCAACGATTCAGATATATATCTGAACAATTACACATAACTCACACTTTATCTGATTTAACAAGACATTCGACGCCTGTATACCGACGTCACAACTGTTCCTAATGCATTTCATTTCAATGTGTTCCTGTGATGAATAAAATGTATATGTGAAAGAACGAAATTGCTGTGTAGCGAAATATCCATCATTTTAGGCTTGCACACATTGCTATATGGCAATATGTCTAACCTTATGTACAGTGATGCATGATAATACTTATAACTTTGTGTACAATGACATTATCAATATTATTTAACTTATGTACAGTGTGTATATATGTTAATATGTCTAACCTTATGCACATTGCTATATGGCAAATATGTCTGACCTTATGTACAGTGATGCATGATAATACTTATAACTTTGTGTACAATGACATTATCAAAATTATTTAACTTATGTACAGTGTGTATATATGTTAATATGTCTAACCTTATGCACATTGCTATATGGCAAATATGTCTGACCTTATAGTATAACTAGTATAGTGATATAAAGCAATATTTCTAACTCTGCGTACATGGATATATTACAACATGTCTAAATTTGTGTACAGTGGCATATGACAATATTATTCAGCTTGTGTACAGTGATATATGCTAATGTTTTTAATCGTATGCACATTGATATATGGCAATATTTGTAACCATGTGTACAGTGAACTATGAGAATATTTATAACTTTGAATAAAGTGATATAAGATAATATTATTAAGCGTGCGTACAGTGATATATACTACTATGTCTAACCTTATATACACAAACGTATGGTATATAATACTTATAACTTTGTGTACAGTGATATGTGGCAATATGTCCAAGCTTTTTCTTGGAATCAGTAGAGACTTACATACATAGGTTTGTGACGATACACTTCAAGACAAGACGTATTTCGATAGTAGGGACACAATACCATATAAAATACTATTTACACATGTAAACTCGATACATTTTATATTAAGCATGTAAAATTGACGTTGATGCACACATAGATATACACACGTGAATAATAGTGTATTACTCTTACATATATTTTCACAAACCTTATTTCTCACATTCTCTTATGTTCCACAGAATCGTGTGTGTCCGGTATAATGCCATTGCATTCATCATGTATTAATCCATAATAAAAGCTCCATTTTGTAGTGGCCATGTACATATTTTGTTGACAAATCAATACTGTCAAGAAAGGTCACACATGATATAAACACCGACGGTGATCAATAATTGAACACTGAAGGTAATGACCGCGTGGAGGAGATCGATACTGGGGCTCTTTCTGCTCAGGTAGAGAGGGACACACGACTCGCGGCTAATAATATGCAATTATACGCTGGTGGTAGAATATGGGAGCCATTTGGACGAAAAGGTCTGGAACGGATGCACTTGGCCTGTTGGTATTGGGAGTGGTTGTTCAGTTATTGTATTTTGTATCTATTAGACTCGTTCGTAATGGTAAAAAAAGTATATGATCAAAGATTATGCACGCGTTGTTCTGAATGAGAGACACATGTAGTATTTGCACATATATGTAAGTAATGTATCATGAGATGGCGAAGTGCGTGTAATCCCAGTGAATACACGTTTTGCTGATAAATATATCCAAGACAGACAACAACTGATGTAACATACGAATTATATAAATATACAAATGTCAAAGGCAAATGCCCTGTTATCGTTCTTAAAGATGTTTCATCCATAACTGAACACTTTGGATAGTGTTATGGAGATGGTCTCGAACCATTAGAGCACGTCAGTTATAGTTCTTTCGTGTCAAAAGGATGGAGGACTGTCTAAAAATATTTGAGTTTCAAGAACACACAGAGGATCAAGGATAAGTTAAGCATTTAACTACAGTATTAATAAACCTCAGGAATACCGTATGCACGTTCTATTCGAAACTTTTAGAAGATATTCATTAATCATTATACCAGTGAAATCTATCGTTCCTGATTTGGTATTTATCAATGATGTCATGTGTTATTCATAAAATAAAAGATTACGTGCAGTCATTTTCCCAGGATCGTTCGATGAAATAGCCAATTAAACCTATGACTGTGTAAAAATGCATGCACCCAAGCAACATTATCATCCATTATTCTGACATACATCAGATAATTATCTGTCCTCTGCTTCGTGGCCTTTCCCGAAGAACCATCAACTTCACGTTACATGTAATATAGATACTGACACCCAACGCAGTTACGTTGAATAATACATATGCAGATGTAGAAGAAATAAAATGTGGACATTATCTCAAAGTAAGAGGGATCAAATGAACAATTTATGGTGAACGAGGTGTGAGTTGAGTTTAACTTCGTTTTGACCAGCATTTCAGTTATTCCACAGCGTGGGCTTAAGTAGGAGTGACGTTAAAATAACGCATGACCTAGACGTTTAAAACGTTGATGAAGCCCACGAGCATGGTGCTGACGTACCATGGATTCGAACCCACTGTCAGGGGATCCTGTTATTGCTAAGGTAAAAGCGATAGAGGAAACAGTAAGCATGAACATAGTTTAGGGGCTTGGGCTCAATTTACAAAATGTATCACGGATGTTGATTACAATGCATGGACAGACTAACATAACTGAAGTATGAATAGGTGCAAATGATTTTGCGGGAAGCCACGATGCGTTGACTTACAACGTATGGAGGACAGAGGTTATTAAGGTGTATGGGATGTTAGACAGTGCTGGCGAGCAAGAGTTGCGCCTGCATGGAACATATACAAGATTTGCTGATAGAGCTGACAGAAAACAACAACGAAACCCGATAATGTCAGAATGAACACAGCTAGCACATTAACTGAACAGACACAAATACACCTGCGATTAAACATACTGACAGACATATAGGTTGGCACCAAGGTTTAAACGGTGACGGACCTAAATGACAGATTATTCTGTCAGACATCTAAACAGTCTGATAAAATGTTTACAAACTGAAAAAAACACAGTAGCAAACAGAGATAGTTATAGTGGAAAACATGAGATAAAGGAGCAAACAGAGAGACACATTGGTAAACATGAAGACAGGCAAACACAGAGGGAGGAAGAGAGAGAGAGAGAGAGAGAGAGAGAGAGAGAGAGAGAGAGAGAGAGAGAGAGAGAGAGAGAGAGAGACACGGTGGTAAAGACAGAGACAGAATGGCAACCAGAGAGACACAATGACAAACATGAATGATAGTTGAAAACACAAAGAGACAGAGAGACAAACATGAAATACATTTGAAAACACAAAGAGACACAGTGACAAACATGAAGGACAGTTGAAAACACAAAGAGACACAGTGACAAACATGAAATACATTTGAAAACACAAAGAGACACAGTGACAAACATGAAGGACAGTTGAAAACACAAAGAGACAGAGAGACAAACATGAAATACATTTGAAAACACAAAGAGACACAGTGACAAACATGAAGGACATTTGAAAACACAAAGAGACACAGTGACAAACATAAAGGGCAGTTGAAAACACAAAGAGACACAGTGACAAACATGAAGGACAGTTGAAAACACAAAGAGACACAGTGACAAACATGAAAGGCAGTTGCAAACACAAAGAGACAATAAGGTGACAAACATGAAGGACAGTTGCAAACACAAAGAGACACAGTTACAAACATGAAAGACAGTTGAAAACACAAAGAGACACAGTGACAAACATGAAGGATGGTTGAAAACACAAAGAGACACAGTTACAAACATGAAGGACAGTTGAAAACACAAAGAGACACAGTGACAAACATGAAGGACAGTTGCAAACACAAAGAGACACAGTGACAAACATTAAAGACAGTTAAAAACACAACGAGACAGAGTGAGTGTTTGAAACACAAAGAGACATTGTGGCAAACATGAAAAACAGATGAAAACACAAAGAGACATAGTGACAAACATAGAGGACATTTGAAAACACAAAGAGACATACTGACAAACATGAAAGACAGTTGAAAACACAAAGAGACAATAAGGTGACAAACATGAAAGACATTTGCAAACACAAAGTGACACCGTGACAAACATGAAAGGCAGTAGAAAACACAAAGAGACACCACGGTAACAAACATCAAAGACAATAGAAAACACAAAGAGGCTCAGTGACAAACACAGGCAGATGCATTGGAAAACGTAACAGGCATGGGCAAACGGGAGAGGCAAACAGAAGCGGCGAAGTATGGCTAAGATGGAGACACAGTGACAAACAAAGAGCCACATGTGGCACGTATAAGAGCCACGGTGATAAACACAGGTAGACACAATGACAAACAGAGAGCCACAGTGGCTAATATAGACACAGTGGCAAACATAAAGACAGAGAAAAACATAAAACAAAGAGTGGCTAAGAAAGAGACACAGTGACAAACACAATTATACACAATTCTGTATATGTTAGTATTTACTTTTCTACTGAATGTGTTTAATTGTTTACTAATTATACGAATGTATATTATATATTTCCATGTAAAATAATCATCTTTTAATCGTATCATTTACTTAAACTTTGACACCCGGTGATGCTTTGCTGTTTTCAGGTGTATACATAAATGCCTAGTTAATATACCCACAGTCTCAGTACTGACATTTTCACTGACAAGTTGTCCATCACACTAAAAGAAAATCACACATTCCATCCTCGATTACCCAGTGTATTATATCTCCATTCTATTGGCACAAACACCCTGGACCCATTCGCTGCCATCTGTGCGAAATTACTGATAGGAAGTACAAAGCCATGGACGCGAATGACCAAGGGTATTTATCATAATAAAATGGAAATACACTGGATAAACGAAGATGCTCCAATCTATGAATGGAAAGGTTAATACAGCCTTGCAGACTATCTTCTCAACACACATACTATAGACACACACTAACTGATACACCAAATATAAACATATAGGACATAAAACAACATATAGTCTTGGCGAGATTCTGCTGAAATTTCCAATCAACATGCAACCCTGCATATACACCGAGAAAGGCTAGTAACACAGATGTAGGGACATCGATATGGTTATATTAGGCTACGTACTGACTACATACATGGTTATGCAACAGGTGTTACCGCAGTTTGAAATGTCATATGCACTTCTTGACTGCAGCCATCGATTTGCCATTCAATACAACAGATTAACTACTGCCTTTAACCTATAATTATAGCACTGTCACAGATTGTGCATAATAACACACACTAAACCCTACAATATTTACAAATAGTGTATCTATAAAACGACACCATGATTTATATCCGTATAAGTATCATGAAGCTATAGCTAAAACCGCACCGTGCAATCCTGAAATCAAAATTTGGATGTAATGTATTTAGAATGACAGACATAATTTGATGAAGATCGATACCAAACATAGGAAGAGAATCAATAAGGATGTTAACAGGCTTGCCGAGAACGGTTAACGGTGAATTAATCATAAAGTCAGACCTCAAAGGGGAGATAAGTCGCATCTAACTGTAAATGGGGACACAAATTTATGCCTAAGAAGGTAAATGAACCAAGTTCACAAACATAACCTTTTGAAAAGCCAGGCCATGTTGGAAGGGCTAGATATTATCCAGTGGATATATCTGCTTAATCCAATATGGTGAAATCCTAACAGGTGGCCTTCCTGTATGATAGATAGCATACACAGATTCCTTGTGATACCCTTCGAGCTTGAGAAATTCCGTGAAGAGATGGCAGGAAACGGAATGAACACATGAACGGGCTGGTATCTCCGACCAGGTCTTACGTCCCGTACTGCAGGGCACCAATCACGAAGGAACAGGTCACTCAACCGCTGTTGATGGTGTCCAAGTGAATCTGTTTTTGGAGGAAGATGAAGTCGTCGTTGGTGTTGGCGTTGGCATAAATATCCTTAGAGGCATTTGCAAATGAAGAAATCACTTCACGTTGTTAATATTGGTCCGAATCGAACATAGACAATCAAGCTTTTGAAGAAGGTGAATGGGGTTTGGTCGTGAAACTCTCAAATGAGCGTACTGTGATGACACATTGAGTGGTGATGTTCACGAATAATATCACTGGCACTTATTGCTTCATGAATCCATGTCGAGAAACGAGGTTATCACAGTGTGCTGTATTGAGACAGGTACCACACACGACATTCCCATATATGTAACTGGTGAGCTGGTATTTCTTTCGTCTCGCCAAAGTGAAGACTACGTCACGGTGATGCAATCAGTCAGAATTACCGCTATCTTCGGGAACCCAATTCCCCACAATAGATCCAAATGGGAGATGCGCTATGGTTCGCGAAACACCTTTATCAACGAGACGCCAGTCAAATTATAGGCCTGCGACCCGGCTCTGTCAATAATGGTCTACCATGGTGGTTGTTTTGCTCGTGTGTCCTTCGATCTCCTTATATCCTGACACACGCAGCTTTCAGTCGGAATTGTTAATCAACGAAGCTTTTATCGTCAACATGTCCGCCCTCTTAAAAATCGAAAATGAGTATGATGTCAGCAATAACAAATTTCGCCATGAACGTCCAAGAAGAAGACTACTAGTCCATGGATGCCAGAATGGCGGTGCAAGCCTTTCCAATTGTCGTCTGCCACCAGTCTGTGACAGACTTCACACGTAAACTCCCTGGCTATGTTCCACTAGGCCGACAGGGAGAGACAGACCGTTAGAATATCAGCTCCTCTTGCACATCTAGTCCAGCGGCCTCCAGTAGATGGCATTTCACCTTGCATCCACCATCTTGTATTGTGCCCGTCTCAACTGTCCGCTATCCTTTCGTTGTCACATCAGTCTTTGGCTACCAGTCGTCTGACAACCTCGCTTACCATGCAGATTTAGCAGTGTTGCGATCAGGCTCTATCTCTCTCTTGTTAGCGCTCCAGTGTGTTTGGCGAATTTCGATCAATACTATGCTCAGCAAATGAAACATTACCATTACCGGCTACGTCATGGGGCCTTGGAAAGCCGACTTGGCATAGGCTTCACTACCTCTACAGCCACGACCAGTGTCAACGCAGCAGCCACAGTATCGTGGCTCATCGATAATTACAGCCTAATTTCTACCCCAAAGGTACTAGTGTCTTCATCGACTGAACCGGTAAATAGATATGCCAATAGCTGAGCTCTTTGGACGGACAGCTGTGTGTTGAATGTAAACACAATGGCCTCCCTGTACTGTTACTTGTGGTTGAATTGTTTAATCAGTGCAACAGGTAACACATGAAATTTTGACGGCTTCTGTTTAATATTGCATTTAACAGAATGCAAAGCGATATTATGCGATACATTAACATAATGACTTGATATGGATATTATCATCTGTGCTTTTCTCCTAAATGATGTGTTCAAATGAAATGCGACATTAGATCCCATATCCCATATAGCAATATCCATGCCTCAGTGTTATTTTTTTTAACGATATGTGTATTTGAATTCGTAACCATAAATAAAATATGCTGGAGTGGTAAAATGATAACATTTGAAATATATTAACATAATGAATTAATGATAAATACATAAGTTTTGTTTGTTTATTTGTTGTTTAACACAATATTCCAGATATATGACGTCAGTAAATTATCGAGTCTGGACTAGACAATCTAATGATTGACATCATGAGCGTCGATCTATGCACTTGGGATACGATTACATGTATTAACCAAGTCAGCGA
Source organism: Haliotis rufescens (assembly GCF_023055435.1). Classification (NCBI taxonomy): domain Eukaryota; kingdom Metazoa; phylum Mollusca; class Gastropoda; order Lepetellida; family Haliotidae; genus Haliotis; species Haliotis rufescens. The sequence continues at coordinate 1,089,239 of NW_025964386.1, forward strand.
CCCTGACCACACGATCCCATTGGCCTCCTCTAACAACAAGCGTGGATTGCTGAAGACCAATTCTAAACCGGTTACGAAACACTCCGGTGATTAACATCATGAGCATACATACTTATTGTACTTCATAGCGACGTACACGTTAAGGACATGCAACAAGTAAATAACGTTACTGCATTCTCCATATTGTAATTTTGTCATTGTTACATAAATTATCAGTATAATGTTAATAAATACCGAGCATGTGGGGAATTAGACTCATGTTGTTTATTTCTTATTCATAAATTGTCATATGCAAGAGAATAAATAATCAATGTAGATTATCCACCGAAACAGATTCAATTTGGCGTGAGGGCAAAAAAGGCTGTGAATGTTATATGAATGGACCACTGAAAACTAGGGACGACACCAGGTGTTCGTGAAAAGGGTAAGCATCATTCGTGACCAACTCGTGTTATTCCGGGACAAGCCGAATAGCGACTCGTGTCCCTCTCATGGCCATTTTTGCGACCGGGTTCCGTCTTAGCGCAAACGGGCATACCTAAAACAATTGTCAACTCGTTGCGTAATGGTTCACATATCTTTCCCCATATATTTTATATATTTCAGATGCAATTTAAAGCACATCGGGACATGCGAAGTTATACAGTATGACTGAACACATTTAACTGTGTCTTGGGTATATTTTTAGATGCAAGACATATGTAAAATCAAAAATTATATCTGACGGATTCTTTGACGAAGAACTTGAAATCATACGCGCATTCTGATTGGTTTGTCGTATTTTCGCACATAACATTCATCGATAGGGGGACGAGTCTTCTTGCAGGTTACGGAAAGGGGCGAGTGGTGACGAATGGGTAAGCATGTCCTGCTCTGCCAGTAGCACCAGCCAATCACACAATTTGCATGAAAAAGAAAGTATCTATTGCCTGATGCCGCGCGGCAGTTCTCGGACGCCTGAAAACACACCAGACAATCAAGTGATCGATCAACAGAAACTCCAGTGACACGATAGTGCATTTACGGATTTTGTTCAGACTAATAAGACGAAATGTTCATTTTGAATTACGCCTGATGTGTAAAAGTTCAGACATTATGCTGCTTATAGGTAAAGAAAACCGTTTAAGAAATTAATGAATTCGTCTTGCAACACAGTCGTGGGCAGTTTTAATGTCTCGGTCCAAACATTTCGTTTGTAGTTGACTGAGCATAGATACATGTAAATGTAGGGTTAGGGTTAGGGTTAGGGTTCTCAGCATAGATACATGTAAATGTAGGGTTAGGGTCAGGGTTAGGGTTAGGGTTAGGGTTAGGGTTAGGGTTCTCAGCATAGATACATGTAAATGTAGGGTTAGGGTCAGGGTCAGGGTTAGGGTCAGGGTTAGGGTTAGGGTTAGGGTTAGGGTTAGGGTTAGGGTTACTTTAATGCATACCAAAGGCTACAATCAACAAAACGCTCATTCAAACCCGAGTGTGCTTCTATATTCAAGTAAAACTAAAAGTTAAACATTCATTTGGGAATGCGTTTCTTGAACGAAATTATATACAGTAAACTACGTTTATAACGAACACGCTTATAACGAACTATTGGATATAACATAGTTTTTTTGGTCCTGTCCAATTGCTTTATATATGCTGTATATATTCTTATAGCAAACTACGGTGATAACTAACTAAAATTAGTGGTTCCTTTGAGATCGTTATAACCGTAGTTTACTGAAGTTCAAAGAATGATCATACTTCATTTTCAGAACATTCACTACTTTGTAAAATGTCAGAAAAACAAAGCTGCACTGAAGTACGTTATCAACACGTCCATCACATCGTTCAGACAAAATAATCTACAAGCTAGCATAGCACACCACGATATATAACGAGCAAATTGAGGGCAATTCTGTCCTAATTCCATCATTTGTCATGCAGCTAGAACCTCGCATCTCCATTGTCTCTCACTATCTGGATGCTAATACAGTCCTCTTTTTGTAGCATATTACCTATTCAGGCGTGAACGTTCCCCGGGATCAACCACAAGGATCAATTACGATTTTTCCTTGCCTGTTTCCCTGTCATCGATATCTGAAAGGCACCAATATCTGCAGATCATGCTAGTCGTGATTACAGAACCGAGAAAGTCTGAGGAAGACGCGAGGGTTATCGACGATACAGAAGCACACCACCCTCAACCGGAGAACGTGTCACCTACTCCAATAGTGTCGGGCTCAATGAGAGCTGTTGCAAGACGCTTGTCAGTCAGAGACCATCACGTTGCAGCCACCATTTGCATGGGCTCTCATACCTATTCGCGTATATTTCAGTGTATATTTCGGTACACATATCAGTGTATATTTCGTTGTGTATATCAGTGTATATTTCGTTGTTTATATCAGTGTACATTTCATTGTTTATATCAGTGTATATTTCGGTGAATATCTCAATGTATATTTCGTTGTGTATATCAGTGTTTACTTCGGTACACATATCAGTGTATATTTCGGTGCATATATCAGTGTATATTTCGTTGTGTAGGTTAGTGATTATTTCGGTGCATATATCAATATATTTTTCGTTGTGTATATCAGTGTATATTTCGGTGCACATATCAGTGTTTATTTCGGTGCACATATCAGTGTATATTTCGGTGCATATATCAGTGTATATTTCGGTACACATATCAGTGTATATTTCGGTGCATATATCAGTGTATATTTCGGTGCACATATATGTGTATATTTCGGTACACATATCAATGTATATTTCGGTGCATATATCAGTGTATATTTCGGTGCACATATCAGTGTATATTTCGGTGCACATATCAGTGTATATTTCGGTGCATATATCAGTGTATATTTCGGTGCACATATATGTGTATATTTCGGTGCATATATCAATATATACTTCGGTGTATATTTATAATACCAGACATAGTCTGGACATATACCCAGTGTGGAGTGGGGTAACTAACAACTTTCTTTGGTTTCGTGAACACCTGGAGTCATCACGGATTTTCAGTGGTCCATTCAGAAATTGTTCACTTCTATTTTGCCCAACATATGTTTCTACGGATAGCCCAGACAGGTTCTTTCCTGGCGTTGACGTTTTATATTCAGATGCCTCAAAAACATAGTTCTGATAATTATAGCAGTTGAGCGGTATAATTAAAAACTCTCTTTCGGTTCAGATGCCTTAAAAAATATTAGGTAATTAGGCATATATATGTTGAAACTTAAAATCTTTGAGATACCATTGTGCACAAAATACACAAATTATATACAGGTAAATTCCCCGTGACTGCAACTGCGTTTCGATCTGCCTTCCTTCATAGTACATGCCAATACAGGTATATTTTAGCACTTCTGTTCTTTAATAATAAGATATTTTTTATTATTCAAAAGCGTTGTCTTACAGCGAGTTACTATCTAAAACTGTTTTGTGTTCTATTCATAACAGAACCACTACATTATGTTAAACATGACGAGCATGAAGCAACGGGGGCACACGTTATTGATTTTCTCACATACCGGTCTGTATGTTGACAACCTATTACTGTAGCGGTTTGAGTGTGACAGGGAAATAATTTCAAACACTTATCCCCAGTACCAACAAAGACAACGGATGAATTCCCTGTATTAGATATTCAGATTTAGGACATAATGGAAATGTTTATGTACTACCAAATATAAAATGATGCATTAAGTACCTAGGCTTTTAATTCGCTACATAAATACCAAGGTCTTGTTGTCACATTAATCTTTTTATTGAAAACCACTACTTCGGAACGCTTGAAAATCTTGCAGAAAGTGTTTTCAGTGCTTTGTGATATTGATTGCTGATCGATAATCATAGACATCAAATGTTTATTCAGGGTAATTACAACATTCTCATTACCTTGCTTTCTAAAACATTTCCTAAGATTATCAAATATATCCAGTTACTGAGTCGTCAATAGGCCTTCGTGGTATTTTGTGATGTTCGTGACATCATAATATTGAAAGGTGATTAGCTGTTTGAGTGTTTCGTAACAACCACTCCCATTTCGTTTGCAAGATATATACTGACAATATAAAGAAATGGAGCCATAAGGTTCGGTAGTTGACCTTGACTTTTCGGTAATTTTATATCAGATTAGAAAGACAATTTAAAGGTAAGAAGGACAAGAGGATGCGTTGTAGAAGGTTCAACATATCACTACTGCATGTTTACTGAAATACATCTTGATGGGATGGATTCAGAAATATTCATTCATCATGATTGTCGTGGCACCATTGGGATCATACACACAGCATTTCAGCTTCATAAACCCATAGGTGTCTAAAATATCCAGGAAAAATAGGGATAGTTAAGGTCAAAGCTCATAAAGCAAGTATAATCACATCATGCTATACCACAAACCACACTCTTATATACTTACATTACTTCTTACATTAGAAGACCACAATGTTTCATGCAGACTGGCTGAGCAATGGACCGACATTTTCTATGGCCGCCACAGCCATATCTAAAATCGGATCAGAACTTTGAGCAGTTATGTATGCAACAGCATGGCTTGGATCATCAACACATAGTGGCCGATTTATAAACCTAAAGATTTCCGATGAGATTTTGCAAGCACAACAAAACTAGATCACAGGGAAAGGTGAAGGTCAGATGCTGTAGCTGGGCCAAAAATGGACATATTCCGCTAAAAGTATGATTTTTTTTTATGTTATTCCGCATAAAAACATTCTTCATACATGCAGCTGAGTAATGGTCACAAATTACGTTTTTAATATGGCTGACATGGCGGCCATTTAAAAAAACAAGATAGGAATTCTGTGAGCAACTTGTAGAGACATCAAAACTGAGCTCATCTGTTTGTCAAGAGCCTTTTGGTTGCAGAGGAAATATTTACGAAACGGACAGAAGATGGACAACGCGCCGCGACTTTAGATCACTTGACTTCAGCCGAGCTAAAAACGTCTACCGCCCACCCAAGAATCACTTGTGATGATAATTACTGAATCTACATGCGGTCAGCTTATAGGGATAGGGATCGTCCATTCGATATTCAGGGGGGATCATATTGTTGGAATAAAAGAAATTGTCTGCCGTGATAAATATTATGACTCAGAGTGAGCGTATACTGACCCACAATATACCCCTATGTAATATATTTTCATTTTGTTTTTTGTATAGGATAGTACAATGGTTAAGGCAGATTTTAATACCCAGTTATAGTGGTTTTATTGTCACAATTCAATTGAATTAGTGTTTTACCTACTCACAAGATTTGAAAATGAAGTAAAAAAACATGATTTTTACAAATGTTTCCTTTGAGAATTAGAATAACAGTTAAATGAAACAAAATTTGTGCCAAATTCAGATAACCGAACATATTACCTGTAATCAAAGACATAATTTGGATAGTTTAATGACTTAATAAAAATGTTACAGCCAATTTTGTCAAATTATGCATTTTTCCTTCAATTTATGCAATTTTGACCCCCTGAAAATTCCTGCACACACTTGCAAGCTTACTACCCAATGAAAATTGTGTACAGATACCTCCTTTATGCAAAAGAAAAGGTTTAAGGTATACATGAAAAATGTGGGAACAAAATCTTCTTTTTCACCCCTGGCCAACTGACTATGATAAAGATTGCAAATCTGAAGAATGTTTAGGAGCTAGAGTCAGGGCACTCTACCTCACCAAGGTATATACTTTACTGTTTAAATTTCAAAAAAGACAGCCACTTAAACATGGTTACTGTCACCATTGGTATTTACTGCATAAATACTTTGGGCTAATAACTAACCCGATACGCTATAGATATGAACAAAATATTATGTCAGTTGAGCAACATAATCATACGATTAAGATTGGAAACAATTGCCATACATCGGTGCACTCTGGAATCTGCTGAACATGCATTAAGGTTCTCAAACACGCAACTATATTGTAATGACTTTTCCGGTGATGGAACGCAGCCAACATCATGGATAGATAAACCACTGCATTAACGTAATAAACATTATCATGAAAATTACTCATGAAAACACGGCAGAGGTCCAACAGGATTAGTAGCTTATTTCATCCTGATTTATACGGAGGGTTTCTTTCACTATGTTCACGAGGTCAAATTACGTTCTTTATATTCATTGTCGTTTTATCTGTATATCAATGTACTTAACGCCAAACGCCTTTCCAAGGTCTTGAAACAAATCATTGCACCAAGGACGCCTACAGATAATGAGACCAAGCGATCATCCCCCAAATTACGACTGTGTTTCCCATCGGAAATAATGTCACTGGTACGTGTACAGCTCGTATGAAAAATGGCATTTTCTCTCTTCAGTATTCCGACAATGCCCATACGGATCAGATCTCAAAGTGTAGTCGCTATGAAGCGATAACGTCATAACGCTATTCTGCTGAAAGAGAGTATCCATTAATATTGTATGCTCTCATTGAAGGCTTGGGTTTCGTTAGCTCCCACGGTGCTGAATGCACGAGAGTGTATCATTTGTTGTGGGACCCTGAAAACCTCAATAGCCTTGATGTCAGTATTGCCCCGAGTCCTTTTGCGAGAGGGCTCTGTGTGCCTTGGTATCTAGTTCAGATTCAGGTTGTTTATTTTTCATGATTTCAGCAAGAAAACAACACTAAATGTTTAACATAAGAAAAATGTACACTCATTAATACAATCTTTTTTTAAAACAAATGCACAAGAGCACTTATTCTTATATAAATATAACACGTCAACGCCAGAGAATCGCCGGTTATCCGACGAAACAGATTCCATTGAGCGTAAAAAGCAAAAAAAGCGGTGAAAAGTATATGAAAAGACCACTGAAAAATATAACGAAATTATATGAATGTAAATGTGACAATTATATGAATCATATAAAACAGTTCAAGAAATCTTTGCAGTCTCATTGCAGTTTCTTTGCAGTTTTTAACTCCTTCTTGAAACAATTAAACACTAATATCGTGTAAAGTTTGAAAATAATAGTATTGATAATAACACGAAGAGCATACGACAGAATAAGTGATACACTTTGAAAATAGAGATACTATAACTTAAATCTAGTGATTTTTATGGTTATGGTTAACCTGAAACCACATTCCACTTAAAATTAAAATCAAGACCGACTCCATGGTCTAGTTGAAAGAGACTTTTCCCGGGGAGGGAAGGTCGGTGGTTCGCTCCCCTGTCTGCGTCTTCCCAAGAGACGGTATTTGTTGTCACCCTGCCTGGTGTTCGACATTAAAGGGATAAAACAAGGACAGGGACACATGTGGCAATTCATTCCAATTAATGATGTAAATTAATTGATAACAGAGGTTAAACGGTGATTTAAAGCAGATACAGGTAACAAATGTTATTCACAGATACAGGTAGTTAATAGAACAAAACTAAATCTGTTCATTTGATAGACAGATTAAATCAGTTCTTTTTATATAATCTTAAAACATTAGATTATGTTGATATCGAAGCTGTCGCAGATCCAACAACGACACAATTGAATTCTTTGTAAATGGTTCAAAAGTATACACCTGGAAATTAATTAAGCACCACCAAAATCAAAACAACACAAAATGATAAGTTTTCAAAATGCGTTGTAGCCATGTATTAGATATTATAGCCCTTTTACCAATACCAATACCACTGTCAACACAAAACACATATTGGTTGTGAACATTGCAGGTACACATTTCTCAACACACTGCATGCTTATTGCAAGGCATTGTCAATATGGCAGCTTATTGGAATGAAAAATGAATGAATGTCTTGTAGGGAAATTGGACGTCTGTTTGAATGTCCCCATATTCTAATTTCAATTTAGTGCAGAAATGCCGAACAACAAAAATGAAGTTAAGAACAGGCTACGCCCAGGTGAGCCTCGCAAGACAACTAGGAGAGCAGATGCATCAGTATTTATGTTCGTTAGACGAAGTCCATTTGACAACAGTAAAGTTTTAAAGGAACAGTAGCTATCAGGCAGAACGATTTCGACCAGGTCAATCAGAAATCGTCTGAAAACAGCTGGATGCAGAGCCAAAAGACCAATCAAACGTCCCTTGTTAACTCAGGCCCATAAAGAAGCTCATTTACGATGGTCTAATCAACGTCTAAACTGGACTACTGCATCATGGCGGAGAGTCCAGTTTTCTGATCAAAGTCGGTTTTTGTTACACGTGGTAGACGGTCTTACCCGTGTCTGGAGGCAGAAAATACGGCCGAGGCTGTAGACAACATTCTAGAGACCCATCCTTTTGGTGGGGGACCGGTAATGGTAAGGGCATGTGTTTCATTCAGTTGTAAACATTACTTGATCACTGTGCAGGGCAATCTGAACCGACCCCGAGATCAGAGGCTGCAGTTATTCCCCATTTTGGCAAGCGTCGGCCACTTCATGGATGCGAATGCTAGACCTCTCAGATCACGTGCTTTTCTGGAAGGCTTATGCCAAAATGCCATCGAGACACTTCCTTGATCAGCAAGAAGTCCAGAAGTTTCATCCAACAGAACATCTTTGGGACAGTTTAGGCCGTAAAGTCCTACAGAGAGACCCACCTGTCCCAAATTTACGTGAACTCGCTGCTGCTTTGTATGCGGAATGCGCTGCAATACCTGAACGTGAAGTACACAGTCTGATTAATGGAATAGGGAGGCATCTGGCGGTTGTCATCCGTGTTCAGGATGGTTACACAAGAAGTTACGAGAACTGTGTCCCTTGCATCTGCTGACATTGGTTTAGGACTGCGTTGATACAGACTTGTTTCAAGCACTTAATTATTCATTACATAATAATAAATTCTCCTTTGTGTTTGGTGAATATAACGTCTTTTTCAAAATGACAACAATTCATAATAAATGTCAATGTTCCAAATCAAACTCTTGTTTTCTTCATGATTGATGACTCTGGTCAGCAGGAAGCATCATTGGATCTCGAACGCACTTTGCACTAGGCGGTAAGTAAATTGACACTTTCATGAAAATGTGGGTGGTGCTTAATTAATTTCCAGGTGTATAGATGCCGGTTTTCAAGACACCAACACAAAAGATCACTTATTCTATTCCATCTGCATTCTGATTTAATGGAAAAAAGACCAGAAGAAAGTCTCTTCTTGATCACGTGGATATTGTCAGTATGCAACGGAAGCAAAAGATAATTACTTAAGACGATTGTTTCAAATCAATGCTGATTAATATTTGAAATAGGCCCAGAATGAGCGACAGTATGAGTTCAGTTTTGAACCGTAGGTATTGCAACCTACGGCCACGGCCGTACTGGCCTAAGCCACTGAGATCTGATTGAGGCTGAGACCCCAGGCCTGAGGCTATGATTAGGATTGCTTGATGACGTAGATTCCTACACTTACAAATCTCTGAAACATGTAATCGGTCCCCGTTAGAAGCAGAGATCACGCGGAATGTCCTCGGAGTGCCACAGGCATATTTTAGCACGACAGACATTGGAGTACAACTGACCACAGGTAGAACTGTTCAATATGATTCAATACGATAACAACGAAGACATGTAATCGGAAAGAGGAGACTTTTATCCCACGTATTTCTGAATTGGTCGAGAGAAAAATGTTGGGTGGGATTCAAAGGCTTTGGCGGTCAAATATGAAATAAAAACAAATTAGATGAACTTGGAATCACTGTCCGGTGATTTTGTGTTTAAAAAGAGGAAACTTCACTTCATGCTTGTAAAGATCAATCCCAGAGAATATCAAGGAATGAGTTTATACAAATGTTTCTTGTAAAGGCAACTTACATATTAAGCATCTAGTGACGGTGTTAAGGTACTCTGAAGTATGACCAGATGACGTGCAAGAATGGTGTTTCCATCAGCAACAGATTTGATTACCAAGAAATTATCGCAAACGGTGCTATCAGTGAAGACTCATGCCGAACAATGACATAAAAGCCTACCATTCAGGCATGCATATTATATAGTCACGCCTCGCTGACAAAGTCATGGCAATACGGGAATATTTAGGGAATTTAGTCCTATGCCTTTGGTACCCGTCTGGAGAGTTCACTTAAAATAGTTATTGATGCCTTGGAACTCAGACAGAAACATACGTTCATTTAGAATCAAAGGTCTCGTGGGTACGAAAAACAAAGTGGCATTCGTCTTCGATTTAGTATCATTTGTCATCAGATCTCACTAGGTCATCCAGGAGTTTCTAAGATAGGGATAGTAAGGTAAGTTATTGTAGTGCATATGTTCATGACTATGGTAAAATATAAACTTGAAGTCGCATGACAGTATGACTGGCCAATGAAAGAAAGGATCTCGAACATCAAAGGATGAAGCAGGAAAATGGCCCTTTTTGGAGCCAAATGGAGATGAAAGTTAAAGATACAGCAAACTGTTGGGTGTCAAATAACCTTTTTTCTTTCTTACACTTACATATTCTGGACTTCTGACATGACCAAATACACAAGGATGACAAAATGTGTGAACAAGAGTCATCGGGAGATGCCATATACAATATATAAAAGGAAGGGGGTATATTCTGTAAAAGGAAGTTCAACTATTATGTTAAGGCATATCAAATGGTCAGTTTATGGCGCAAGAACAGCCAATGTGAAAACAAAATATCACAGAAGCTCCTCATAGGTCTCGAAATCACAAGTACTTACAAACTAACGGTGTACTTGCCGGAATGGCCAACAGGTTTACAGAACCAACCCTTAAAGTACGCACGGAATCTAGCCTCTGTGTGCACAACACTTAACTACATTCAAAATGTTAAAATAATATTTCTATGCATTAATAATTTGACTTATTGTTTGATTATATGCTCGTAATTGGAAACTTTCAAATTTTGCAAATGAATAGTCCATTCAATCAAAGCATCTTCACAGCATCCACATCATCAATAATTGGATGTAGACTGATTGTCTATGTTTTGGTCCGTTCCATTGCTACTGTGATAAAATGCGGTAAATTATAACGGGTTGCTCGGTGTATCATCAGCAATTGTGCTTAATGCACAATGCTAAATGCTCGTTCATTGAGAACAGTATTGTAATACACACGAATGGCCTCAACAGAAATCCAGTGCAAAATGTGTTATGGCTAATTATGGCAAAGAGGTTTCAGACCAAACTGACAATGTCGTGCAAACATATTTACCTTGACGATAGCTCCCGATAGAATTTTCTCTCGATCATATGGAATACTGTAAGGGACATTCTTGCGTTCTTGCAAACGCATGACCTTTGGAATCCAGCTATAACACGAGAAAACGATCTCACGAGAAAACGAGATTTCGAAAAAATCTCGCGTTCTCTCGATCTAAATTTCTCGTACATTTATTTAGTAAGTCCATTTCGCGAGATCGCGAGAACGTGTGAACGAGAGGAACTCGAGAAAGTCCCTTACAGTATTACATGCGACCGTGGCCCTTAGAACGGGTATCAGATTAGAACCGCGTGTGCGTGTGTGTGTGTGTGTGTGTGTGCGTGTGTGTGTGTGCGCGCGTGCGTGCGTGCGTGTGTGTGTGTTTATGTATCACTAGAAATGCTAAGGCATTAAGTGAATGTTAGCTTGGATTGGCAAAATCAAAACAAGAAATTTGACCAAAATGGTAAACTAATGCTTTAGGTGTAACTGTGATCTGATATCGTCCATAGTGGTCAAATAGCCAATTGCCTTCCACTGATTTACCCATCTCAGCTAGAAATTAAAGAAACAAGTGAAACCGCCTTGTCTGTTTCATATTTAGATCTCAACATAAAGATTCAGTATCCACATGACTGAATGACAAGAGGGTGACTTCAGGTGTCTCATAGTCAGCCAGCCTTACCTTCATGTGAAGCAATATTCAAGGAGCTCCAACCATTGGTGTCTACATTTCACATTTTGAGGTACAATCGAGCATGCTCTTAAAATAACTACGAAAATTTCAAAGAGCGTCATACGAGTCTTGCTCAAAAGTTGTTTGATCAGGGTAACAACATTCAAGGCCTCAGTAAAGCTTTCAAACAGTTTTATGTTAGCCACATGGAGAATTCTTACGAGAATCGAAAGGGTTTTGTCGCTATAGATAGCAGCACTAACGATCGTCTAAACAGTATTTGAGTTACACCCAGCAGTACCAGTGTTTCATGAGTGAGGAAAATCCAACATGACACAGGTTGTACAGTCACATTAACTACATGTCCGAAACCAACGCGCATGGCTTTGGTGATGAAAGACTATGGATCATATCAAGGGTTATTCATTGTAAACAGCGAATTGAGGTACTATAGAACACTGGACCCGACAATCTGTATCTATACGAACCGAATACAAACGCAATTTTAAACATAAATTACACGACAATCATTAGTCACTTACAGTGGGGCCTCACGGATGGTTAAGTCGTCTAAGGTGGCGGAGTTTTGTCCCTTAAGAGTGATAGGATCTGCAGATCGTAGGTTCGAAGATTGGTCCAATTATGATCCTTGACTTGTCACACCAAAATATCCGTGTTCGTCGGTTTAACCAAAGTGGTCTATGTCTATGCGCGGCGTTTTGTAGGGTTTCCTTTCACACTAGGCTGACACGCTGTGATATTACTGAAATACTGTTCAAAACGGGGTTGAACCCATCACTCTCACTAACTCACTTCCTTACAGTGATGAATCCAGACTTTAGTGAAGCACGCGAACATCCGAGCGTGACGGCACGAGTTCGCGACAACAAAGCTAGCACACTCTCCTCTGGTGATATTCTATGGTTAAGCTGTACATTAAGATTCTGTACATAGAAATAATAGGATTAGAGAGGAATCACTGGTGTACACGATAACTACCTCATGTAGCTGTGTGCAGTTAAACACTACAGATGATGCCCTGTCATAGCAAATCTGCTTAAAAGTTTAATACCAAATCCCACAACTGATCTGCTACTCATATCCAGTTCAAGGCCACTACCCTTTGCGTACTGCAAAAAAATATTAAACAAACTAATGTCCAAAAGAAACTTTACGATGGATAGTGGTTGATATACCTTTTTTTCATAAAATAAAAAAGTTTCATGATATGTTACTTAAAGATATCCCTACTGCCAAACCAAACGTATTTGGTGGATAAAGCGATTTTTATTCTTAATTTGTGAAATAAACGTGAATTTGCCAGAAATTAGGTTTGGTGATGTAACGCGAGATGTACGTGCGAACTGTCTGTATAAAACGGCTTACGCGACTCGTTACGAAAAAGGTTAGAAAAAGCACAAAAAATTATGACCCGGTTATAATAGAGAGAGGGGACCATCGGAATGTCTCAACAAGGCGTCTCCAACGCCGACATTGCCAGAAGACTCCGCTGTTCCCGTCAGCAATTTAATGCAACTTTTACGACAGAGGGGTCGGACATCGGACAGGCCACGAAGCGGTCGACCACCCTTGACTACGCCCGCTGAAGACCGTCACGCATTTAAGAACTACACGTTTCTGAATAACGTCAACATTCTTGTATTATCCTGGCTCGCCTGTTCCCCAGACATGAATCCGATTGAACAAATATGGGACCGTCTTGACCGACAGAAAACGAATCGTGGCACCAACCACTGTTCAGGAGTTGGAACAATGTCTTATTGACGAATGGCAGAGAATCCCGCCTAACGTCGACGTGTTATGGCGTGTATTAGTGCCCAAGGTGGATACACGCGTTATTAATTGGACAGATGACACGCTTTTTCTGCTTTTTAAGCTTTTTCTCACGTAATGTGAATTTTGTAATTTTTGTCTTTGTGTCTCAGTCAAACCGGAATGAAATGATTTTTTCTGAACCTGATGGTAAATGATCACTCTAATGAATTATATACATATTGATTTTCTACATGCGTTTGATGTTATTTTGTAACTCTTCAAACATGGTGTAAAGTTTCTTTTCGACATCAGTTTTAGCAGACATTTGTTTTGTCGAATAAATAAACGACAAAACCATTTCCATGATCATAATCAGAAGAGTCCGTTTTACGATTCCGACACATCAGGAGCATGTGTTTTGGACAAATAGTCATAGTCGCCGCGAATAGCTGTGATATGTGATATTGCTAAAATGCGGCGTTTAGCAACATTTACGCACTCACTCACTCAAATAGTGATGATACCAGCTATTCGCGAAAGACGATAGTTTTGTACACATCTGTGGATGAGAAACCCTTTTTCAGGTAACTGGTATAACAAAATACGTGAGATCGAGTTCGAGGTCTGTGATTGGCTACCACATGCTGATGACCGAAAGTGAGATTATGACGGACTAAATTTTCTGCTTGTAAAGCACAGATACATTTCTCGTACGTAGGTCGAATTCACCTTCGTCTGTGACGAACCTTTATGGTTTTAGAGTTTTAATAATGTTCTTTGGGGTTATCTGGATTGCAATATCATCATCGACTTCAGAATTTCACAGCTATGGCTGAAATTGCTTTGTGTGGAAGATATAAGTAGTAAGCAGTAAGTCGAGTGACGTCACTCATGACAGTACTGTTGTGTAATAATTTACTACGCCACTGCGATCATGAAAACAAGGATAAAAAGCATTGATTCGATGCTAAAATGGTGCGATTTTAGGGTTGATAAGAAACAGATTATAGCACTAGTTTCTGTAAAAATACCATTTATCTTACAACACTTTGATTTCGCTCGTACAAGTCGTTAAATAAATGGTACCTGGCAGACACTCGTGTAGTAATCTCAATATCCTGCTCCACAAGTGTCATTCTTCATCACAGTTGTCTGTTGTCTTATTCAGTACAGTAAACTACGCTTATAACGAACTTACAGGGACCACTCAATTTAGTTCGTAATAACCGTAGTTCGTTATAAGCACATACGCAGCATAACTACAGCAAACGGACGGGGCAAAAGAACAGTTCGTTATATCCGTCAGTTCGTTATAAGCGTGTTCGTTATAAACGTAGTTTACTGTACATAATGCTGTTTTACGGCCATCTCAAAACGTATACACGAGTGTGTTGGGTTTAACCCCAATCACTTGCATATGCATGTCAACAAACGACGAAATAAGCGGATATATACTGATGAGAATAAAAAGGGGAACACATAGAAATGTTGCCAGTTGTTTCATAACAACAAGAAGGTGTATTCCGTGTTCCCTCAATTATTTCGTTCAGTATATATATTTAGTGATCACATTTGTATGTGTAAGCATTATGAATTTTACGGGATGTCGTAAAAACGGGGGTGGGTCTCTTGGCTATTAAAGTGTTCGCTTGCCCCACCGAAGCCCTGGTTCGATTCCCTTTTCTGGTGTCCCCTGCCGTGATATTGCCGTGATAAATTCCGAAATATTGTTAAAAGCACCGTGAAACCATACTCAAGCAAAGGTGAAATATGCCTTTTGCCGTTTAAATACTTCGATATTACGCCAAGGAAACATTGTATTCAGAGAGGCCCAACACAACAAACGCAGCCCAGTGGAACCGGCCATATTTAACTACAATATCCATTGTCCAACAATCAGGGAAATCAATTTAGTATATGATCTAATTCATACATGGCAAAACAAATGTTGCTAATTGTATTGTCACCGGTAAGATATTTCAACTAGTCCGATGTACATGGCTTGTGATATCAAACCCCGGATATATTTTAGCAACCGTTATACACATCTAAGGCTGGGGGTTGTTGACAGGAAAGAACACGAAGCCTTGTCGATCCCAATAATCTATTAATCAGTTGTAATTAGTCCATCATTCAATCAGCAGTAGGTAGGCATTGCCGTATCCAGTCTACCGTTATGATTGCCATGGCGGGATGTGCTACTCAGGCTCTGAACACGATCAATATCTCAAGCGATGCCTACCATATTAGTGAGGTAATTTATGGCGTTTCTACTTAGGCACTTCAGCAGATCTTGCAAATCGGTTTAACATTTGTCAAAGACATTGGTGGCAAGAAACACTGCAATCAACCCACTATCAATATTTGGACACGGTAAATATTTGCTGGTTAATATTTGATTAAGATTGACCCTTGCTCTAATATACCACTTGGATATTAACGAGGAATTTATCGCTGTAGGGGGTATCTGGGTTAGTTCAATGATACATTGGGCCCAGTGCACTATTGTTATAATATCGCGGATGGACCCACCAGTGTGAAGGAATAAGGCAAGAATTTCACCGACCAATCGAAATGGCCTTAGACTGGATCAGTCGCATTCGATGTACCTAATATGCTATATATACCTACCGAAATCCGAAACAAATAAAACAGCTATCACAAACAATTTTTTTCCGAGCGAAAAAATACATTCGAACACTCCAGCGATGAGAAATAAAACATTGCTCGAAATCATTTTATTGAGTAATAAAGCCTGACCGGGCAATGATCATCGACTAATCAGAAACAATGAACTGAAACGAGGCTTCTCGATCCATATTAGCAATTGTTATACCTCTATTAAGAATCTTGCAATTCCGTTGGTTAATCCGTACCACGTGACGAAACAATACATTTCAATGTAGACCCCGAAATCGTGGGACTGACAGTGATCTCAAATATTGACTCGTCACATGATCAGTATTGACCTGTCACGTGATGAATATTGACGCGTCTGCTAGAAATCAAGATGGCGTCTGGTAGGAACGTTTCACGGTTCGCAGCTAAGTTACTGTAACGAAACAGAGGACGGTTTAAAGACTTAAACATTAAAGTGAATTTCGGGATAACAAAAAGAGTTATTACTCTTGACTAGGTAAATATGCGAAAGCAAGGATCCTCGGATCCGAACCCTTCGGCAGTTTGGTCGGACCACCTCAGTTGTCTGGTCCTCGGGCTTTGTTCTCGCATATTGACCTCGTCCAGAGTAATTATTTGTATACTATCTGGTGCCAAGGCATAGAATACAATATTATTTTCTTTATAATGTTGCACTAGATGGCGGGCCTTAAATGGAAAGCAATGTCTTCAGTTTAGAAACTGAATTTCGTTTCATGCATCCGTTTAAACGTTTCTGTAACAACTATTAATCAATTGATAATCACAAGCGTCGTTTTGAAAAACACGAGTACAGTTTACAAAGGAGATGGCAATGTCAATATTGTTCAGTGGGCAATTAGCTTCACAATATTCTTCATAATGTTATAATTACCATCCGATGTAAGCTTGATTCAATACGGATGTGAGAATAGTGTTTGTTTTGTACTCTTGTGAATGTTATTTTTTTTATCATGCCCACTTAGCATTCCAGCTGAATGTTTGGCTTAGTGTAAGATAGTAAATATGGCAGCTGTTGAGATGGAGATAGTTGCTCTCTAAGTTTATGTTGAATAGATTCGACTGCTGTGCATATAACCAAAGACACATGCTGAATAGTTTCATCTGATATGCATATAACCACAGACACATGCTGAATAGTTTCATCTGATATGCATATAACCAAAGACACATGCTGAATAGTTGCATCTGATATACATATAACCAAAGACACATGCTGAATAGTTTCATCTGATATGCATATAACCAAAGACACATGCTGAATAGTTTCATCTGATATGCATATAACCAATGACACGGTTTGAATAGTTTCATCTGATATGCATATAACCAAAGACACATGCTGAATAGTTTCAGCTGCTATTCGTATAATCAGTTACAGACCTATCTGGAACAGTTTTACCATCTATGCTAACAATCAAAGACACAGTTTCAATTGTTTCATGGGATACATAAACTAAGGGACAAAAGAAACTATACATCTCAGTTGATCTTATCATGATATAATGTTTGATTTTCAATTGAAAATATCTTAAGTTGGAGATATTTTATTTAAAAAAGTAACCGTACTGGCGCTAAGACCACACTCCAAGAATATTTCTACATGGTAATATTTAAAAAAATATAATTTGATTTTAAACTCTCATAATGAAAAAACGACTTTGGATAATACACAACTGTTGATAGGTTATCTTAAGACATCTTATCTATTAAAATCAATAAAATTGTTGTTGTTTTTTAGCACAAATTTACAAGATTTCAAATATGGTAGGGGTCACGTGTTTGCAAATTCATATCTTACCCAAATCTTCATTGAACCAATATATATTTATACAACATTGCCCAGCCAGCAACAAACTGTTGCAGGAATGAGGGATGGCTAAAGAGACAATCAAATTTAACAACAATTTTCAATTCCATAAAATAACAAACTCGGTATCCTTTCGTTTGCCCCTCAGTTTACAATCAAAGATACACGTTGAATAGTTTCATCTACGACACAGATATTCAAAGAAACACACATAACAACACTTTCATGTTTTCTAAAACAACATTATTTGAATTTAATGGAGGGTGACACAGGAAAGACTGCATTCAGCTGTACAATATGTGTGACTGAATAATAACAAGGTTTTATTATTTGGATTGATCAAACTGATCCAAAGTCCTATGGTTTTGTTTTAAAATAATTGGATGTATTTTGTAGTTGTTTTTTAACATCAAGAAATAGGGTATTTACAATGGAAATGTCCATGTTATTTAGTTTACAAAAATGCAGTTTGTGTTATTGTTGAATATTGATGATGCAAGTGACTTCAGGGTCAGTACCACGAACAGCTGTACAATATTGCCTGCATTCAACCTGTCAGAGGAGAGATAATGTTCTAAAAGTTTAAGTCTATCTCTCGTCACGCCGAAGTCCCAGGTTCGATTCCACTCATGGGTATAATGGGAGTACAGGGGGCCCAGTCGTCTAAGGCGCCGCGATGCGTCCACTGGGCACGCCAGAAACCTATGATTGAGGGTTCGAATCCCGGTTCGCCCCGATTTTGTTTCTAGGTTTGTCAGCACCATACCCGTGCTCGTGGGTTTCACCAAAGTGGTAAACGTCTGAGACCTGCATCACTTCGGGCTTTCCTCCCACATTAAGATGACACGCCGCGATATAATATGAATACTGTTAAAAGCGGCGTTAAACCCAACTCACTCACTCACTCACTCATGGTTATAATGTGTAATGTCCCATGCATCTCAATCCAATTTCAAAGATTATATATATAATAATTATATAGAATTGTCAAGCACCATGACATGATGCAAAACACCACGTAACAGGCTCACGATGCATACTACATTGATTTTTTCTTCTACAAGTTTATAATGCATTGCATCCTGCCAGTTATACCGTAAATCTATGGTAAGAACTCCTATCCAAATTAGTCCTAAAAATGTAAGTTGATGGAACGTTTCGATCGACTTTATTGCATTATATATAAATATATTATATCAGTTCAATTATCATAAACAATAAGCACGCGCTTGCTGTAGTCATACCATGTAACCACAACACTTTTTGAAATTCATATTAGCCAGTACACGGCACCATGTTTAACCTCATGCCCCTGACACTCTTCGTTATAATCTTTTAATGGCACAGACCAGGTAATTATAATCAGTAATTATACTGTCATATCTCACAGCCATACTCGAGGAAGACCAGTTCGCTGGGAACGCTGGTCGTTGTTATGTTTGTCCGTTGCTATGGAAACCGAATCCATACCCATAAGAGGTCAATAGAATTATAATAACGTGTAAGCATGCGAGGTATGGAGGTCCTCTTAGAACAGCTTCTGTTGTGATTGATTTTTTAAACTCTTGTTCAGACGCTATGTTTAGGAACAGGGTTTGTTTGAGACCAAATAGTTTGATTGAGACGAACATAAGATGAACTTGCCCTAAACCAGGAAGATGGGATTGGTATATTAAATCAATGTTTCATCTGGATTTCCTTTTCTTGTAAAGGTTAACACTTTGAAGTCTGTCACTGACGTTGAGAGAATCTCCACGATCTATGAACGTGTTGCAAAGCTTGGAACATAGCAACGTCGTAGCCGTCTTCGGCTGACAGATATGATTGAACGTAACGCACAATAAACGTATGGTTGACAAGCGCCTAATTACCGACGACAACAATGATGGAGACGTACTAACAAAGCTTAAATAAGGGCAAATTTACGTTTCATTTGGAGAAGTGTGTTTTGTTCTTATCATTGTCACACATCGTTCAAATAACTGACTACTTTGTATAAGAACACTCGCTCACACAATTTAACGTTGATTCTTGATAAAACAACAGTGTCCGGCATGTCCATTGAGGGTATAAAGTGAGGTCAATTATTTTTTCAGCAATTCGGAAAAAAAATAGTTTTTTAACACACACACATTCACTCACTCACTCACTCACTCACTCACTCACTCACTCACCCACCCACTTACTCACTCACTCACTCATCCACCCACTCACTCACTCACTCACTCACACGCCCACTTACAAGCCCTTCCCTTCCAAATAAAACAAACAAACGTCATAACTTGAACTAGATGCGTGGTATAATGGGGTTCCGCTATACAAGGAACTGTCAGTTGTGGCCTTCTGTGTTGGTGGTAAGCATACAAATAGCACTGCATCGCGAGCAACGGTGCTTCACCATTGGCCTAATGGTACTTATCACAACATTATCTGTTGCGAACATCTACAAGGAATCAGCATTAGGACCTTTCATGCTCCAATCCGATAACAAAGCTGAATGATCGGAAGCAAATGCCTTCGCGTGGGTGGCACATAGGCATCGAGAGGGAACGGATTTTCTCATGTCATAATGCTGTACTCTGTTATTCAATGACCATGAAGGAATGTCCTATGACACGGTTTGCATAACACAGTTTCAAGCGTGGCTAGGTTTTTTTGCACTATGGAGGTTAATTCAAGGTTATTCTAGAAAACGTCATATTCTGGGAATGTTTGACGCACCGTCACTACCACTAACTCTACAAGCTGTTACCGCGCAAAGCTCGAAGCATCAATAATGCATCAAACAGGACCAAAGTATACTGACATTTTTGGTGAATTTAAGAACAGGAAGGAAAGGACACAAGCATGTGACGGGGGGAGGGGGGGGGGGGGGGGGTGTTTGGGGGGGTTGGAATGTCAATACTTTGATGTCCATATTCGTGATTCTGTAATAAAATACAACCATAATTATTAATTTAGTAATCCGTTTAAACGGTATTTCCTCGTTTCCAGTGCAAATCCGAGAATGTATAGAATCTTATAGGTTGTATGCTCATACCAGTAACGTGAGCAATCTGACATGATAATATTTCAAAATGAATTCATTGAATTTCAACGCCTTGTTTGAAACACTAAACGAAACTCAAGGCACAGGTGATTTCAGAGTTTGTCCCACATGCCCTTGTTTAGCACGTGCTGGGGAGTGATCTCTATCGTTTCCATGGTAATTACGTTTAGCCAATGAGCACATTTGGCACGGCTGCGACAGTAAGGCTCTTGTAATGTCCTGAATACAAGCACTCTTCTCTTAATGAACCGCCATAGACCAGTAATCGTCATACATTCCCCACGGTGTTTACAGTAGGGACGTTCAATGCTCATGGCGCACTCGGGAAGGCAATGTGCATTATCTAACGTTCATGTTGATATAAGACTAGGATACCGTATACACTCTTCAAAACACTACCAGTTGTGAAAACCTTGGACTCAATGGAATGAATTACATTGGGTACATGGGAGGAATTGTGGTCAGATGCTACTTACTGAGCCAGAATTCGCCGATCCTGGGTTCGAATCCCATTTTCGATTATGGAACGTGGTTTGTCAGCAATACCCAAACATCATGCGTGAGGGTTTCGCCATAGCGGTAAACGTCTACGATTGTCGCATCCAGCTGACACGCCGTGACAACGGGTTAATGTTAAAAGCGGCGATAAACCCAACTCACTCACTCACTCGCTTGTATCAACTCTCTATTGTTGATTTACCTGAATCATATTTGTGGCAGCTCTTGTCTGCAGGTAATGTGGGCCAGATGCACGTAAAACTATGTCACCTAAATAAGGCAAGACCGAGGTCAACGATCTGATGCAATAACGTGCATAATGATATAAAGTGGTCAAGGAAGTGTTGAGATAACGAATGGTCCCTACCCTACTGACCAGCAGAAGCAGCAGCCCCGTGTTGTCCTCTCCGCCGACTGCCCAGGGGACGAGGGGGGCGACTCCGCCGTGGACGTCGGCTGCTGCCCCCCGCCGACTGGCCGGTTGTTCCGCATCCTCACGTCGTTGTCCGTAGACCCCGACGATTGTCTGTGCAGCACAGTGGCAGCACTCATCTGAAATAATAATAATAATAATAATAATATAAATAGTAATAATAACAATAACAATAATAATAAAAAATAAAATAATAATAACAATAATAAGAATACTACTACTACTACTACTACTACTACTACTACTACTAATAATAATAATAATAATGACGGTGATGATTTATATTACGGAAACGAAGCGAAAAGTGACGAACGAGCGAACGATCCTGTTTCTATATCCCCAGCCAAACTTTGGGCATGATATAATAAATATGATGCCTTGGTGACGGAGAAGGAGGAGGAGGAGGAGGAGGAGGAGGAGGAGGAGGAGGACGGGTACTCGACATCTGATTTTTGGATTTGCGGCACTACTCTACAACAGCAACATTGGCCTATTACATATGACATATTAGTTAATACCACTTATAAAAATACATGTCTTACATAGGTGAGCGCTAGTTTACCTTAGAAAACCCCTTCCTGGTCCGTCTAACCATCACCCCTCATCACAACCGTGCCGCGCGTTTAACACACAAATATATCTTATATCCCTTCCCACAGAATGATTCAATAAAAGGAAGAAAATGATTGTTCCTGAATGATAATCTGAATAACGCATTATAAAGTACAAATTACACCAGCTCCGGTCATTAAAACCCCTGATGATACATGCAGCGATAGTATCTGATTAAAAATCACAATGAAGCATTATGTTATATATGTACAATAACGCCAGCTTCCGTGCCGTTGTAAACACGATGTATCCACATCCGCGTAACCAGGCTAGGCAAAACAGCAGCACAACACACACGAACACTGCGACGACGGTGTTTATCTCTATATTTCTATAAACTCTAAAAACAATGAAGCATATTACAGGGAACTGAGTGTCTTTTCCTCAAAGTCAAGGTCAAGGTTAAGGTCAAGGTCAATCATATAGAAATCGGATATTTGCAAGTTTCACAGGTGTCTGAATAGAGTGTCCTGTGTTTCCGTTTACAGATGTTAAGTAAAACGTGAATATAAGAATCGCTTGTAAAATGAACGAAACGTTTGAAATGACGATTCTGACGTTCAGGCATTTTCAAATCACCCGTTCACCCACTAGGCCCGGGGGTTGAACAAAATTGTTATTTACGTTGGAAGTCAGAAAAATCTCCTGAATCTATGTCATGTGATGACCTTTAAAGGTGATATATGATAGATGCAGACCGGAAAAGGGAACTGGAAGAAACGACCATCGGGTAATGGAAAAAACGGCCACAGCATAAGGGTGGGTGGGTGAGTGAGTGAGTGGGTGAGTGAGTGAGTGAGGTTTTACGCCATTTTTAGTAACATTCCAGCAATATCACGGCGTGGGACACCAGAAATTGGCTTCACACGTTGTATCCTTGTCGGGAATCGAACCCGGGTCTTCGGCGTGACGAGCGAACGCTTTAAGCAGTAGGCTACCCGACCGTCCCCACTGCATAAGAGAAAACGGCCAATAGGTTTAGCGAGAACGACCTTCACGATTGGAGAAAAACGGCCTCTTTATTTGTAATCTTTTGATAGTGGAGTACTTCCATGGACTAATCCATTTCTATGTTTGAGATATCGGGTACAATCGTTGAAGCTTCACTGTTGCTGAAGTCAGGGAGAGGGAAATCACTGTGTCGGCTGTTTTCGTCTATTGTGATCCGAAACCCCACCGAGTCGATTCTTACAAAATGTACCTGTTGCAAGTGAATTCATGGGTCAGTTGACTAAAAGGTGAGGTGAAATTGGGTTTAACGTCGCGTCCAAGATTATTGCACTTATATAGCGACGTGCATGCACGTGTATGTGTGTGTGTGGCTGCTTGTACTAGTCCGGACTGATGCCGATTTATAGTGCTAGCTCACTGAGATACCATGCCGCAGTTTAACATGAATACCCCACTCAGACACAGTATACTGACTCCGAGCCGACCAGTCCTTGTTTTAGCCCCTTAATGCCGAGCGCCAGACAGGGTAACAACAAGTACAATCTTTTAACGTCTTTTTGTATGACGCGGCCCGGGATCGAACCCTGGACCTTCCGCTCTCCGGGCGGACGCTCTACCTCTAGACCACGGAGGCGGTCCAGTTGACTAAAAACACACGTGTATGTTTATATGTTTTGCCCGAGAATTTAACATTATATTGATATGTCGTGTAATGTTATGTTACTTAATGGTGCAAGGAGTAACTTATAAGATGTCTTGTGAAGGTACCGCGTTCGTAAACGCCCAGTGGTCTTCTGAATAGAGCGTCTGAGAGCGGAAGGTCGATGGTTCAATCCCCGGCCGCGTTATACCAAAAGGCGGTACTTGTTGTTACCCTGCCTGACGCTCGTCATTAAGACTAGTCGGCTCCGAGTCAAGAAACCGTGTCTGAGTGGGGGTATCCATATTAAACTGCGACTTGGCTTAAGCTCGGACGTTAACACACACACACACACACGCACGCACACACGCACGCACGCACGCACGCACGCACGCACACGCACGCACGCACGCACGCACTCGCACGCACGCACACACACACACACTTTGACCAGGGAGACCGTTTGCGGGGTCGAGTGGAAAGAATTTCTGCTCGGAGAGCGGAAGGTCGGCGGTTTCATCCCCAGTCCGCGCCATATACCAACACACGCACACACATGCAATGCACGTCGCTATGAAGGTGCAACAATCTTCAATCCCATTAAAACCCATTTCACCGCACCGCACCTCACCTCGCTTCGTCTATCTCAAATTACGGACAACCAGACATATGTTGGACGGGCCTCGGTACAAACGTAAACAAGGTTCCAGGAACTTTGTATGCGTCCAATACACTTCCTCCAATCAATAGATTCCCTTCTACACAAAGAAAACGATAAATGCATATTGAAAAATCCGCATGGATCAATCTCATATCAGATCGCAATAGCTTTCACAACACCCCACGATGCTTACTGTTTGAACGTGACGAGTAATGAATAGAGCTCAACGCTCGATTCAATATACTAATGAATACCCGTATTGTTCAAGGTACCTCTTTTAATGTGTGCGGTGCACAACAAACAATCAATCAGCTGTTGTTGATCATTGCTGATATATCTAGGCGTCACTGACCGGTATTGTTGCCAAAACACATGACAATAAATATCACTAATGTGTAGAAACATGCTACGAGTAAGGTATTTTATCTGTACCAGTTATGGCAATAGGAGGTCTTGCTTTGAACCAAGCCATTGTCAATCCCAGCCATTTCGTGCTTAAACTAATATGCGCATACAGAATACTACCGCCAGCTTTGAAATGCTCGGTCAAGGCCATGAGGTTCAAAACGAGGCTATATAGAACTCAAAGTATCTAGGTGGAAAGGTCACTCGTGAAGCTGAGCTACAAAGCCACAACGATGCTCATTTGTTCATTGAACACAGCTATTTCTGTTATGTCGTGATGACAAGTTTAACCTACAAGTTAGATCAGTAAGGAAAAGAGGTTCACGAGAAGACTTTTGTTACAAAACCCTCGACGTCTATTCATATGCAACATATTGTGAGAGTTACAACATGATTATAAAAGCGACGAATACTTTCCAGAATCAAAAATAAATCTGGGCTGAAAGCAGAGCCCATTGTACGATTCCGACTATATCATAAACAAGAGTTTATGAATCACTATATAGAGATAATACCAGGTGTTCGCGAAAAGGTGAGCGTGTCATGCCCCACCGGTGGCACAAACACAAGCAAAGGAAAGTCAATGGTTCACCTGAAAAAAACCACGAGAACATATAGTACAAGTCAAAATTGGGAATTGCATCGAACAATTGTTGTCGATGATGACGTCAAATTTGGAAATGTCCTCCACATGTCTACAATAAAACTTTTTAAAAGCTTTACTGAGGCCTTGGATGCTGTAACTTTGAGGAAACAACTTTTGAGCAAGGGTCGCGTGCCGCTTCTTGAAATCTTCGTTGAAAGATCGTGTTTGATTGTACCTCAAAACTTATGAAATGCAAACACCAAAGCCTGGAGCTGCTGGACTATTGCTCGCATAAAAGGAAAGTCTTTGGGAGAGTTATTTCGCTCTCTGAATATTTATGCATAGATCTAAATATGACACAGATGAGGCGGTCTCACGGGTGTTTTGTATTCCTTGTTCAGGTGGGTAAATCAATGGAATGGAATTTATTATTTGACTGTTATTGAACGATCATCGATATTCCTGAAGCTTAGCTTACGTTCTGCAACACGTTCCTGTTAATGAACAACTTGGATGGGATGGTGTTTGTTCAGGAGAATGAAACTGATGGCGGTTTTGTACAAAGGAATGAAACTGATGGTGGTACTTGAAAGGAAATTCATTTTTGTCTGAGAATGCTACTTAAGTTTAAAGCTTCAAATTTCAAATTCGGGAACATGCGGTCAGAGGAGTCTGTTTCTGGTATAGCCAAACGTTTCAAAGCTATATCAATAACTATACTCTCTAGTCGACACTGTGGACTCCTACTGTTTGTAGATCCGAGTCGTTTAATTCCTAGTCTTGTTCTTAGTTTGTGCAGTAACGATGGTTCCTGAAGAAAGGGGCTGCACATCTTCCAAATCAATTGTATCATTTGGCCGTCGTCCTTT
The DNA here is from genome assembly GCF_023055435.1 of Haliotis rufescens. Classification (NCBI taxonomy): domain Eukaryota; kingdom Metazoa; phylum Mollusca; class Gastropoda; order Lepetellida; family Haliotidae; genus Haliotis; species Haliotis rufescens. The sequence goes on from NW_025964386.1 coordinate 1,115,990, forward strand.
TTGTAACCATGACCAAGTATAACTGGATATGTTGTAATTTCGGCAAATAGCGACTGATGCGAATGATCAAATGTGTCGGAATGGTAACGTCGAATTAAGCATTAAATTTGATTCGATGTAACCATACCTATTTAGACCTAGTCATAAGGACCAGAAATGATTATCATTCGCATATCTATTGATCTCTGATAAATCAAATACAAACTGCGATTGATTATCAACCAGACTCCAACTTCCTAACTAAAAAAGCTTGTCCATAAGAAGTCGTGTTCAATCGCCGTTTCTGTAATGTATAAGGCTATTCGGAAAAAAACACGAGTGGCTACGATGAAATCTGACCTGGTTGTCCTGCACACCCACGAGAATTAAACGCGTTGCCAGGCGACTGAAGTATACATAAAATCTTCCCTAAGGGACACGTGGGAGTGCTCGGAAAATATTTCAACAAGGTCCCCAGTGTAATTAGAGGGACAAAACGATAGCACACCAGATGAGGCAACGATGGAACGATTACATCGTACACTTGGATCTTCTGTAGGTACTACTGATGATGAACATTCAAACTGTGCCCTTGTTTTTGTATGTAAGATTAGGTGTTTCAAGGCTTTGCAGCGGATTTAAAGTTGTCAGTTGGTGCTTTTATACTCTTGGCACAGAATGACAGGAATACGTGGCTACATGTAGCGGCCTGCACACTGGTGTTATTTTCTGAGTGTCATTATTTACGGGCATGATTTGAACACATGTCAACATGCTTTCGACATATTCCAAGCCGTCAGAGAGTGCCGTAGTGTTTATGTTATATAGCTTCGAGGGTATTTGATTTACAGCACATGAACACATTGAGAACACATGGGAAAAGGCTTTGCGGCACATTTCAAGCCGTCAAAGAGTGTATTTGATTTACAGCACATGAACACATTGAGAACACATGGGAAAAGGCTTTGCGGCACATTTCAAGCCGTCAAAGAGTGTATTTGATTTACAGCACATGAACACATTGAGAACACATGGGAAAAGGCTTTGCGGCACATTTCAAGCCGTCAAAGAGGGTATTTGATTAACAGCACATGAACACATTGAGAACACATGGGAAAAGGCTTTGCGGCACATTTCAAGCCGTCAAAGAGCGTATTTGATTTACAGCACATGAACACATTGAGAACACATGGGAAAAGGCTTTGCGGCACATTTCAAGCCGTCAAAGAGGGTATTTGACTTACAGCACATGAACACATTGAGAACACATGGGATTGATTTACAGCACATGAACACATTGAGAACACATGGGAAAAGGCTTTGCGGCACAATTCAAGCCGTCAAAGAGGGTATTTGATTTACAGCACATGAACACATTGAGAACACATGGGAAAAGGCTTTGCGGCACATTTCAAGCCGTCAAAGAGTGTATTTGATTTACAGCACATGAACACATTGAGAACACATGGGAAAAGGCTTTGCGGCACATTTCAAGCCGTCAAAGAGCGTATTTGATTTACAACACATGAACACATTGAGAACACATGGGATTGATTTACAGCACATGAACACATTGAGAACACATGAAAAAAGGCTTTGCGGCACAATTCAAGCCGTCAAAGAGGGTATTTAATTTACAGCACATGAACACATTGAGAACACATGGGAAAAGGCTTTGCGGCACATTTCAAGCCATCAAAGAGCGTGTTTGATTTACAGCACATGAACACATTGAGAACACATGGGAAAAGGCTTTGCGGCACATTTCAAGCCGTCAAAGAGCGTATTTGATTTACAGCACATGAACACATTGAGAACACATGGGAAAAGGCTTTGCGGCACAATTCAAGCCGTCAAAGAGGGTATTTGATTTACAGCACATGAACACATTGAGAACACATGGGAAAAGGCTTTGCGGCACATTTCAAGCCGTCAAAGAGCGTATTTGATTTACAGCACATGAACACATTGAGAACACATGGGATTGATTTACAGCACATGAACACATTGAGAACACATGGGAAAAGGCTTTGCGGCACAATGTGTGTGTGCGTGCGTGTGCGGTCTGTTTGTAAACGGGTCTGAACCAGACAATCCAGTGGTTGACATCGTCAGCGCCGATCTTCGCAATTGGCATAAGATGACAACCCAATCCAATGTTTCGTGTCTTACGACAAGCATGGGTTAGTGAAGACCAATTCTAACCCGGATCTTCACGGGTCCTCTGGCCAATGAAATGCCTTAGTCTTGTGAATAGTACTGTCCGTCTGCGACTGTTGATTGTACAAACTATTAATGGACATCATCAAGCCGCCGGAAACAAACCAGATATGTTCTGTCGGCAATTAGGACATTCTATCCTGCAAAATCTGAACAGACGAGTCTTGTGTTCTACCCAGAGCAGACGACAACGCCAGTCATGAAGTAACTGCACTCTAAACCAGTGGATTGTTTGAAGAATATTATCAATGATTGCATTGTATAAAACCAAACAGTTGATGCTGATACATTGTATAAAACCAAACAGATGATGCTGATACATTGTATAAAACCAAACAGTTGATGCTGATACATTGTATAAAACCAAACAGTTGATGCTGATACATTGTATAAAACCAAACAGTTGATGCTGATACATTGTATAAAACCAAACAGATGATGCTGATGCATTGTATAAAACCAAACAGTTGATGCTGATACATTGTATAAAACCAAACAGATGATGCTGATACATTGTATAAAACCAAACAGTTGATGCTGATAATGTAGTGTGTCTCTGTTGATCAACTCCGGGTTGATGACCGCCTCGACGGATCTCATTGGAACAGGGTAAGACAAGTTAGGACTATCCCCGATGTCGTGTAGAAGTTGCAAAAAAGTAATTTCAACATAACTTGTAATAGGATCACATGTAGACTCAAGGTAGCTTAATGAACTGAAACATGGATATTAGCTGTGCAGAGTTGTGTCCTGTCTGCCAGGATTTCTCTTCGTGTGTTAGAATCCAAGATTCGGCCCGATTGTATTAACTGGTATGTTGGCGTCATACCCTACCTAGGGTCACCAAAGTTGTCACCTGGTCATGACGGACATACTGTTCAAAGGCACGTAAAACTCACTCACTCACTCACTCGGACTACTTACCGTGACCTGTAAGTCCCTACTCTTCTTGTCGTTGGACATTTCCTTAACTATCTCCTAGTCAATCTAGGCAACTGGTACTGAACCTGTGAAGAGTGTTTCCAGCTTTATGAACTGACGTACATATGGACCATACTTGATGATGCCAAATATTTTGATATGACCCATCACTAAGCTCTCTCGGTTTAAATTGTTCGTTGTCAGATTGATAAACAACCATATGTCAAATGTCAAACAAACTGCCATACACGAGTAGAGAATTCGTGTAAGTAAAAATCTGGTAATATCTTCATCCAGTAATCTCATAAAAGGGAACTGGCCAGGGCAAAATGGCAGGTTTGTTTTCAGTCGTAAAATTTCCTGCTTTTTCGGATTTGATACGTCTTGTAGTTAAATATTACCATAACTAGGAGTACACAGAGGAGATTGGATAGACTTGCACAAGTCTCCAAAGCAATAAGTATTAGTTAAAATCATAAGTTCTAGATTATGTAAATAATATGGACAACTTGTCCTTATAAGAGACTGGACGGAGGATTACGAGGTTAGAATAACTACATATCTATGGACCTTTCTTTCAGTACAGCCTTGGAGCAAGGCTAGCAATTGGACAACGTCCACACCTACACCGAACATAGGTCGACATCAAGAACGAAATGAAAAGATAAAGATTCGAACTGCAATGTCCCGAATAGAGTGGTATCGTAGACCAGAAAGGAATACACACCATAACTAATCAATGTTCATGTACAAGCTGTTTTTAAAATGTTTCTATATTCGTAAAATATGCAAATAATTCGTAATTCATTCCTCCAAGTTGTTCAATATTCGTAAGACATTCGAATGGTCATAGGAATTCGTGCTGAGCGTTGTTCTTTATTCGTAATGCATAAAAGAAAAGCTCATATGAATTCATTTCGGAATTTAATATAATTTTTCCTGCAAACTTTGTAGTAACAATTCTAATGGTAGAGTGAAAACACTGAAAATTGATAATCCTTAAAGTGGTACTGCCAAGGAAGATTAAAGCTGTCGAGAACAAACGCACACAGGAGTAGCATTGAGAAAATACACATACATAATACATGAGGTGGTGCTCATTGATATTTTTTTAACTTCACTAAACGATTTTGTAATTCACTCAAGGGAACGATCATAGCGTTTGAAAGGAGCAGATCGCGGTCTTCCCAGAACACATAAACCTCGACCATTTGCTCACAACTCAATCAACCCCCAAGGGCACCATATCTAGAGCAATGGTGTTATCTGAACAACTCGTGGGCCAAAGTAGTTGACCAAATGGGAAGCGACAGTCTTAGACAGACCCTTGAGAAAATATAACAAGAATAATAGAGTTTCAATTCAAAACAGATCCTGAACGTATGTCAATTATTGGCCAACAAGAAATAACTATGTGAAAGGACAGAAGAGCCAGATATGTTGATGGCTATCTGAAGATTGTTAGGATGGGTGGTGATGTGACATTTAGCTGCATCTCTGCTGAAGGCGACATGCAACGACCTTAACGTCGTCACACATACCATATGTCCCAGTGACCCACTTTGGTTATTGGGTGAACCATTACACTTACGGCATAAGGGACTGGAGTCATGTTTAAAACGCCCTGCGCGTCCTGACCGTGAACGTTCTTACGAATAGTGCATCTAATCAATCTGAGAGAAAGAGCTTCTCTTCCAAATCCCGATAATGAGATACATATTTGATGATCATTGGTCTCTAGTGTGTTTCGGAATGTGATGAACGAACCAATCGGTGGTCGTTCTCGAGGTCAGTTCGATACGCTTGATCGAGTTGTTGGGTGAAAGTTGGTTAATGTGGTAAAACTGTTGATGGACATTTTTTCAACAAGTTTAAGAAATAGAAAGAAGCTGACAGGGGGAAACTGTTAATTGGAAATATACCAATGATTAGTAAAGATGAAGGTCAAGGTGAAGGTTCGAAGGTGAAGGTAGTATGTTTCAATGTGTTTATGGGATGAAGGAGAAAGTGAGGGTTGTGGTTTTTAGCGTGTGTGGGTGAGTTAGTGAAGGCGTGGGTGTGAGTGGAGAAGGATAGGGAGCGGAAAAAAGGGGTATGGGGGTGAACGGAAGTAGGAGAGGGAGCGGAAGTGGGAGCGTGAACGGAAGTGGGAGAGAGAGCAGAAGTGGGAGGGGAAGCGGAAGTGGGAGAGGGAGCGGTAGTGGGAGAGGGAGCGGAAATAGGGCGCGTGAACGGAAGTGGGAGAGAGAGCGGAAGTGGGAGAGGGAGCGGAAATTGGGCGCGTGAACGGAAGTGGGAGAGAGAGCGGAAGTGGGAGAGGGAGCGGAAGTGGGAGCCTGAACGGAAGTGGGAGAGAGAGCGGAAGTTGGGCGCGTGAAAAGAAGTGGGAGCCTGAACGGAAGTGGGAGAGGGAGTGGCAGTCGGTGAGGGTAACAGAGGGGCCCGGGGAGAAGCACTTTACTCACTGCTACAGGCACATGTATATTTAAGTATGTTAAATAGAAAGATGCTAAGTGGGATTATCGTTGTTTCTAAGGAATGTTGCGTGTCAAAAAGTCAAACAGTCATCCAAAGAACGTCCCCGGAAATCATAGCTAAATATAGGTCTCATTTAGCCAGTGGAATCAAAATATGCTGTTAAAAAAAATGAATACTGGTTGATAACCATAAGTAAAAACACACTTGTTGATGTCAATGATAATAACAAATGTAACGTTTGTATTGGCGAATATAATCATAATAAAAAGATTAATTACTATGACGAGAACATGACCTTGATTTTCTATATTAATCATTTATTAGTATGTCCCTACTATGTCCCTCCCATAGACCAATCAGATTCCACCTCCACCTCATTTGATTAAAAACATGGCGGCTCCCAGTGAAGAAAATCTGATCGATAATCAAGACCTATATTGTAATAAAACGGGTCCTACCTCGCGAAGTGCATCAAATCATTTGAGCACCTTGATTACAAACATAAAAACATTTGGAATATAGCTGTCGACGCCCAGTCGACGGTACATATGTGTTTCAAATCTGCACGTTGAAATCCACGTTGTTCACGAACCGGATGTCTAGTTCGTTACGCGAATTTGATTGGACTATGCATCGACTCGTTAGTCCAACCAAAATGTAACTCCGGAATTCCAGCCTAGTTCGGCAAGGGTGGAAAGTAGACTTTTAAAGTCAGTTAACTCCCTTGCAATGGGAAGATGATTCTTTGTTCGCATAACAGGAAAACTACAGAGGCGAAAAATATAGTTAATGAAATAGAGGCCTGTCATGTCCAAAGTTCGAATACGCTTAATATTGCCTGCTATTATAAATATTGGGGTCCGCGATTGATCCCAGCGTGAACAGCCGTCCATATATATACTTGCTGATGAAGCCGGCCGGGGTTGGCCCTCTGTAGCATGGAATTAATGTCGTAAACCATCACATCACGTCGACGAGGCATGTCGTAAAATAGTCGTTATTGGGATGTCCTTTTTCCTGCAGCGTGAAGATTAAGTCAGAAGGCTATTTAGGTCAATGATTAAATGGTCAGATGGTCAGATGGTCAACACGCGTCTTGGTATCATAAATTCATGCTTCGCTACAGCACTAGATATGTGTACATCATATATTTCTAAGCGAGTGAGTTAGGTTTGACGCCGCTTTGCAGATATTCCGTATTCCATATAGTTCACGGCGTGTCAGCTTAATTTGGCACGTATCAGACGTATGGTAAAGTGCTTACTAACCTAGAAACATTATTTGGATTTGAACCACAATCATAGGTTTCTGGCGTTCCCAAGGGATGTAAAACCGTCTCCTTTATATTTCTGGGGTTTGGTATACGAAACATACATGACGTAAATCAAGTGTGAAAAGTTCAGCAACAACATGAAGATACGTCATGTGATTACAGAATTAATTATCTGCACAGAACGTGCATACTACTTGGGTGGCAATGGCAATCGGGATGTAATTAAATGTGTGAATGTGTAACGCTGGTCGTGTTATTTATGCAGCTGTATGGCGTTGCCGAGTATATAATGGAAGACTCATGAAGGTAGACCAATGGTTGACAGCATGAACAATGACCAACGTCGTCAGGGTACAATGATACAAGAAAAACCAGGTCACCCATTGCAACCACTCATTAGTCGAATATCATAGTTTACTTGGGACCTATTCTGCTTACACCCCACACTCCACACCCCACAGCTCGCATCCCAAGCCCCATACCCTTTTCGACACAGCCTCCACCCACACCCAACACCAAGCATCCCGTTCACCACACACCCCACACTCCACACCCCACAGCTCGCATTCCTAGCCCCATACCCTTCTCGACACACCCTAGACCCACACCCAACACCAAGCATCCCGTTCACCACACACCCAATCTAACCATCAAGTAGAATGCTGTCATAGGCATGGGCAGGGTTCTGACAGATTAAGGAACAACAACTGGATTCGAACCTCCGACCAGAGGATGACCTCTGCAGACAATATTGTGCCGCCTCAGACCACATGGCCACCCGTGCCTTCTCAGTCGACAATTAGCCAATTAATGATTGAAACATAGTGCTTAAAACAGCAAATACCAGTAAACGAAAACGCGAAGTTGATAGAGGACTGTGACCTACATCTTCAACATGTCAGAGGGACTATGTTACCTTCATCAAATATACAAGAACCCCATTACAGCTCCCGTTACTTAATTAAGCTTCGTAGTCCCTAGCAATCGTGGAACCCCTTCACGATCAACATGAATTAAAGATAACTAGGCCAAATCTGGATTCTCAATCCCTGCGGTCCATACAGCCTCTTAACAATTCATTGACACGCCATCAAGGTAGACGCGATACACGCGGCGCGGCGCGACGCGGCGCGGCGCGGCGCGGCACGACTCTTGAAACCCTGACCAAAGATGGAGTGTCGGAAAATAGTATCTCAATATATTACCCTGAATTGAATGCAGGCTGTGTACTTATTTAATGGTGTGAGCACGGGTCTTGATTCACATGTCACCCATGAATTTCACCTGCGTTAAGCGAGTGAAAGGAGAGTTTCGGTATACCCCATAAACAGGTTGACCCACAGCCCTCATACTCACCCCGTCAAACCTCGAAGCCTAATCAGGGCGAATCTCGGAATATGATCGTGACTGTTAGTGGATACTTCTAACTTGTTTACGATGTAAGACGGACAATAACACTATTAAAACAGTGTTGTGAAAGTAAACACATACAAGTGGGTGAGTTGGGTGATGCAAGTCTCAGACGTTTACCATTTCGGTGAAACCCACGAGCACGGGTATGGTGCTGACATACCTAGAAACATAATCGGGGCGAACCGGGATTCAAACCCACAATCATAGGTTTTTGGAGTGCCCAAGGAACGCAACTCTGCACAGCGAATCGCGGCGCCTTAGACGACTGGGCCGTAATACAAGACATGGTGAGATCTAAACATGTTTAGGTATGGGTTTAAATCTAAACACATATTGCACAGTGTATGTTCGCAGGTTCTACTAAGTTTGAGGCTTGACATAATTATAGGTGAATAGTTTCTGGTCTCAACCAGAGAGAGGAATATCACTTGGACTTGATCATATACAGTGTATGTTTAATGTAATGTAGTGTAAAAAAGTTGAACAGACAAAAGTATTTGGACTTGACCATATATTGACAATATGAGATGTCAGTAGCATAGGGATTAACCATCCTTTAGAATAGCATTAGTTTAGTCGTTTTCGAACAGTATTGAGACTTGTTTACGAACATTTATCAATTCGTTTTAGTTTTTAAATATAATATATATACATCAAAACAAAACAAAATCTACACTGTAAAGCATGCGGAGATGTTTACCATTAGATAATGAAAGCCATAATAAACCGCGAGGAAATTGATCAAAAACTGAAACTGCTTGATATTCAGGAAGATTGTAAAATACAATTTCCCATATATAGACAGATAATAAATAGACCAGCCCACGTCGGTTACACATCCAAGTAAGATCCCCTGCAGACGTCTCACAGCGAAGCTCGCTCCTGTAACGACCGCAATTTACCATAGCAATCTCAGATTGCATTAACGGTGACGTCACTAAAACCGGATGTGAACATGACCTCATCAGATGTTGTGAAGGTGACGTCACGCTGCGCGATTGGCGGAGAGGTAGGAGAGTGAGTTGTGACGACATCGCCTCGTGTATCACGTATGGAAATACATGCTGTTTCTATTTTCATTTTTCTGTTATTCTTAACGCCTGCGTCGTGGAATGACCAAAACTATATTTGGTGTCACATTTATTAACGGCCTGAAAAAAGACATATTTCTAAAAACTGTCATGATCATCATCGAAATGAGTAGGAAAATGTTTTTAAACCAAACTATTCGGCTGAAATATGAAAATTCTTTCTTCAGTAAACCTACTCTGGCTGTCAGGCTACATCACCGCAAAAAGGCACCGGTAAAAGCCAATTTGGTTGATAGCAGACAGCCACCGAGAAAAGACTAGACTTACTGAAAGGTGGCAAAACTGCCTGTTTCGATATTGAATGGTCCCCTGGGACTCGTACCCGTTAAAGATACAGCGTGCGACTCGGGCCCCATTACTCCCCACTCACAAAACCGGAGACATCTACGCGCGATAAAGTAGTTCGCGCCACTAGATTTGCTCGCCAGGCAGGAATTCTGCGTGAAGACATGTAATTGTTATTGATTTTACAGGGCACAAATTCTATTCTGATTTGGCTATCTCTACATGTCCACCTACTACTTTCAAGTCACCTCGGCCGCCATTCACTGAAAACTCCGACCAGCTGTGCTGGGCCCAGTCAACGTTTAAACTCATTCACATGGGAGCACGAGGAGGAAGAGGTCTCGCTCTGTCACAGTTGACTTTCGTCGGGTTCATAAAGGTGACGCTGGTTATATTCGGCTATAATTGCCGGTCTATGAGGGTGTACATTCAATGGATATATGTCAGACACGAAGCTACGTTCGTACTGTTGACGACGCGTGTGTCGCGTACGCACAGGTCGCTGCAATGTACATTAGTAGGCGCGAATGTTTGGTATCGGATGACCTTGCATGTACGTTGCGGAATAGTGGGTGTACATTGCAGAATAGAGGATGTACATTGCAGAATATTGGAAGTACGTTGCAGAAAAGTGGGTGTACATTGCAGAATAGTGGATGTACATTGCAGAATAGTGGATGTACGTTGCAGAATAGTGGATGTACGTTGCAGAATATTGGAAGTGCGTTGCAGAATAGTGGATGTACGTTGTATAATAATGGATGTACTTTGCAGAATAGTGGATGTACGTTGTATAATAATGGATGTACGTTGCAGAATAGTGGATGCACGTTGTATAATAATGGATGTACTTTGCAGAATAGTGGATGTACGTTGTATAATAATGGCTTCACACTGCAGAATAATGGGTGCACATTACAAAATAGTGGATGTACGTTGCAAAGTAGTGGATGTACGTTTTATAATAATGGGTGTACATGGCAGAATAATGGGTGCACATGGCAAAATAGTGGATGTACATTGCAGAATAGTGGATATACGTTGCAAAATAGTGGATGTAGGTTGTATAATAATGGGTGTACATGGCAGAATAATGGGTGCACATTGGCGGAATAGTGGATGCACATAGCGGAAATGGATAACTTTGTATATGGGATCGCTTGATGCGGATAAGATGGTTATGTCTACTTTACAAGATTGGTGATCAACTAGCAATACCCTCACGGGTTATTAAAAGAGTTGCAACGTGTCTAAATGGCGTTTTCTCTATCGCATGCACATACCCGCTATTTAACAAGTGTTCCTGACAAAGTATAAACCATTCATACGGAAATCCAAAATTATTATACTGATATATCAACTGGCTTTACATCTACCTTGCAAACTATACGACAGGGAAGCAGTGGTGAAAGGAAAAGCCACCTTAGCACTCACAAGATACCGGAGCGAGATACACTCTACAGAAGCCTGTGGGATTGAGCTACTTTGTTTCAATGCCACTTTGGACAGCATATCACTGACAGGTATATCACGATTTGTCAGCTTCATGTGGGAGTTAAGCCCGAAGTGATTCAGGCCTTAGACGTTTACCACTTTGGTGATACCCATGAGCTTGGATTTGCTGCTGACAAACCTAAAACATTAGGGCGAACCGGGTTTCGAACCAACGATCATAAGTTTCTGCCAAACTAAAGAGACGCTACTCTGGACAGACATTTGCGGAACTACTAACAACAAGGCCACCGGTGTCCTCCAGAAGGTTAAGAAAGCTTTTCACTCCTCCCCTTGCCTACATCATAAGGCATCAAATCAAAAGTAAATAACTAACACGGCTCACGTCCATTCATGTACATATGTGCTATCCATGTTAATAGAAATATCTTAAAAGAGGAAGACAAATTGTCGTCCCAGCAAATGTGAAGTGTGCCACGGAGGTACATACATCTTTGTGCGTCTTTGAGACGGCGAAGTCAAGTCATGTCTATATTTTGTATTAAGGCCACTGGCCCATATACGTATACAGACATACACTGGACCATTCAAGTATTATCATCGAGATTAGTCTGGCATTCAATGCTGTTTCATAAAGACACCATGCCTCAATTTCCTACGTGACACTAAACACGCCAGGAACGACTTGGAGGTCGACACCACGCCCTGGTGACTAGTTCCCCCTGAACCCATAACATTGTAGTAGCACATATATACCTCAGGGTGATTTATTCATAATATCAGCTTTATAGTCAATTAAACACAAAACGTCAAACCATAAAAAACGGTCTCTATCATCCGCCGAAACAGATTCCATTGGATGTGAGGCAAAATAGCGGAAAATATTATGTTAATCAGTGATGACACAGGTGCTCGCGAAAAGGGTAAAACAAGAATGAGAACTTGGGATTTTGAGAAATGAGATTTTCGTTCAGGACGAGGAAGGGCGGGAATACATCCTCATCCTCATCCTCATCCTCATCATTACAATCCATTTACTTTTAGTCAGTTTCTATTCATCACCAAGCTGCCATGGATCAGGTAAGAGTATTACACTGAATAAGGTGAGATTACATACACTAAATAAGGTGATATGTTTACAGAGAATATGATAAGATTGTTGCACTAAATATGATTAGTATTTTACAATGACTATGGTGAGATTATTACACTGAATAAAAGGGCGTTCAACACAGACTGAGATAAAACTATCGTACTGAAAACGGTAAGAGTAGTACACAGAGTAACGTGAGATTATTACACTAAATAATGTAAAAGTTTGACACCAAATAAGGGAAGATTATCACATTGAATACTAGTAAGTTGAGACGATCACACTAACGCCAAAGACTATTTACACTAAATAAGATGAAAAAATAATACTGAATAAGGTAACGAAGAGTATAAACGAGAATAGGGTGTGATTATTACACTGAATAGGGTAGAACATTGCAATAAGTAAGGTGAAACTTATATACTGAATAAGGGGGTTGGTTGGTTGGTTGGCTGGTTGTTTAACGCCGCACTCAGCAAAATTCCAGCTATATGACGGCGGTCTGTAAATAATCGAGGCTGGACCAGACAATCCAGTGATTAATATCATGAGCATCGATCCACGCAATTGGGACCGATGACATGTATCAACCAAGTCAGCGAACCTGACCACCCGATCCCGTTAGTCGCCTTTTACGACAAGCATAGTCGCCTTTTACAGCAAGCATGGGTTGCTGATGACCTATTCTACCCCGGAATCTTCACGGGTCCTGAATAAGTTGAAACTCATACAATTGATAAAGTTAAACTAATACAATAAATAAGATGAAACTAATACAAAGAATAAGGTGAACCTAATACAATGAATAAGTTGAAACTATCACACACAAAAAGGTAAGACCAGAAGCTAAATTAGAAATATTATTATCTTTATACTTTCACAATGAATGCACACATGTATTGTTTTTTTTATGAATTATGTGAACATGCGATATGTGTTACCTCCACGCGTTACAAGGCCGAGCTCTGGCAAGTCTTGCAGACACGTGGTGTAACCTAACGAAGCGTCCGTACAAGTATCACCCAGGCTGAGGCAACTCGTGATCAGTCAGATAGACATAACCAAGCCCCTTGTGTATCAACTCGTATCAGATTGAATGGCTTGATTTGATTAACTCGGTTTCATATTGCTTACTGCTTTGGCAGCAAATAAGATAAACCCAAATACATCAACCGTCCAAATGGTACAAGGTTTCATTGAATCAGGGGGGTCAAAGGTTATGTTATAAGTTTACACTTCAGAACGTGCAGCACGTGAAGCGGGGGAGAAATCAATAAGCAGTTTATTATGTCTAGCCCACGCCCACATCGTCTTCTCGCACGTCCGCGTAATATACACGTGCCCTTTAGGTAACGCTCTCGATTTGGTCTAATTTGGTAAGATAAATATTGAGATAAATATTGAAAATGAACGACTTGCCTTCAGATACTATTTATCTTAGTTATAGAGAATTATACGTTCACACTTGTCAGTGCGTCTACAAGTATTACTTGTGTGGCCATTGGTGTTTTCAAGCAAAACACGGTGCGTGAGTCTTCACGTCTTTGATACTGTTAGTGAAAACTCTTCATCCCCACAGAGTCGTAAAACAGCTTGACTTGTAATTGAATTTCGTGAGATGTTAACTGTTAATGATTCCAGACAAACTATGGGTACCATAAACCTGATGTTTACTCCTTAAAAGGCTTTATAGACTACGGTTCTTCGGCGAACTTATTATCTATCGCTCGAAGTACAGGAACCCTTTTGGGTTTGTAAAATCAACCGTTATAATAGATCGATCCACACATCCATGAGAATGGTTGCATATGTCCAAAACTTTTTAAAATCATGATACATATGTCATTATCGTATGTCAAGGCTGGGTTTATGACTTAACAATGATTTTGTTATATGATATCAAAATAAATAGTCACTAAATTAAAGAAGGAGACAACTGTTCAGATGTAAACGTTATGAAAATCGTCTCGCATGAACAAATTCGTCCATATTTGAACAGGGATGCCTTTAACGCTGAACCCCTCCAGACAGTTCTTTTATACACACTATTCCGTAAACATGCTTAATCCGGTCGATTTCATTCGGAAACGTATCCTCCAAAGTAACGAGGTTTCAATATAACTAACTACAATTGAAAGACCGAATAAATGAGATCGGCGTTCGCACAAAGTTTGTGAATAAAACACATGAAATATATATGGACCAAATCATTCGTGACGTTCGAGTTCCAATTCTTGTGGTGGGTGTTGACAAGTAAGTGAGTTAAAACTGTAAGTAACGTCGGCAATGTTTCAGCCTCATCTCGACGAGTGAGAGAATGACGTTGGTTTCACGCTCTTTGAACATTATTTCAGTTATATCAGTCACATTTTATGAATGTAAAATCCTTCATACTCAAGCGTTTTGCTTACATTTGATTGGGTAGAATTTGCTCCAGTAAACAACACATGAGCCAGGCAATAGGCACGAATACACCACAGCCAGATAATATCCACCTGTGAATGAGGATCTGTGAAGATTCCAGGATAGAATAGGTCTTCAGCAACCCATGCTTGTTGTGAAAGGTGACTATGCTTGTCGTTACAGGCGGCTAACGGGATCGGGTTGTCAGGCTCGCTGAATTGGCTAATGCATGTGATTGTATCCCAATTATGTAGATCGATGCTCATGATGTCAGTCACTGGATTGTCTGGTCCAGACTCGATTATTTGCAGACCGCCGAGCTGGAATATTGCTGAGTACGGCTTTAAACAACAAACAAACAAGTAATTGAGTGAGTGAGTGAGTGTAGTTTTACGCCGGAGGTGGAAACAAAGATTGGGCTTCACAAATTTTCCCCATTGCGGGAATTCGGAATCTGAACGCTTTAACAACTAGGCTACCGCACCGCTCCCCTGAGAGGATCCTAAATGTTGTTTACAAAGAGTATTAACAACTATTGGATACATTACAATTTTAATCATAATTTGTAGAAATTGTCGTAAATAAACACACCTTGCGTGCTGAGCCAACGCCTTAACCACAAGGCTTGCGCACCACCCCGAAGAATTCATCTATTGTTAAGGCACACTAGTCACAAAAACAGAAACATTTTCGGAAGAAGACAATTTTAGCCATTACTGAAAATGAACATTAACCCAGAACTCCTAAAACAGGTACCGTCTCTTGGATCAACGTGTCCAAAACGTGTTCAGCACATCGAAAGTTACATTGCCTACTGCTAATCAAACACCAGGGCCATCTTTCATCAACATCCAGGCTATTCCTTATCATGCTCTCGCACAAGGTAGCATTCAAGTAACGACAGTTGCCGCAGCCAACAAGGAGAAGTAGGCCACTGTTGTTTCAGCTCGGCAATAAGGAAGTTACTAGGATCTCACGTGCCGCACATTCTTCTGTCCTGTGTGTTTGTTCGTTACGTAATCAAAAGGCTTCGGGTAATATCCGGTCTCGAGGCTCGCTTTTATCGCGACACTTATCAGCAATTTGGCTGATTAAGTTTTTAGGTTTATCGTTGATTTGCCCACCGACGGAATCAGTAATTTATACAGGAATGCTGCGATTGCTCCGAGTATCTTAACTATCAACCCTCGGAATTTCATTTCATTTTGATCCTCTAACGATTCCTGGATAACGGATAAGGTTTCATTAGGGTTTTTTCTTTCCTCACTAGAGTTGCATAATTTAAAGGATGCAAGTCTTGTAGATATCGTTATCAGATGCGTCATTTTGAATGAGAATTACACCAAGTTGTTTTCACCACTCGTATGTTTCGGTCTAATAACAACACCATGTTTATGCAATGCTGTGATGAGTCTAGAGATCAAATCTCCCCCGCCAAGCTTTCTACAGAACTGTCCTCTTTTGTCTGCGCTTGAACAAGTATTATTATTTACTGATTAAAATAAAAGTAAAAATGCGGCAAAGATAGTTTGGGTGATCCTGGCACAGGCAGGATAGTTATCCTCATCATCAGCTCAGGGCCGTTGTCCCCTCTACACGCAGCCCAGACAGCGAATGGGACTTCTCCCAAGGAAGCGCTGCCTAGTCAAACCCACCCAGAACTTTTCGGAGAATGTGAAGACTCCCCAACATTGCAGCCTTCTGCATTTCCCAGATAGCCAGAAGGGCTGTATTCCTGGAAGCGGGTACCCGGGTACTCTCCCAATGTCAGTCAACAGATTGGGAGATACCAAACCTGAGGCACCGAGAACAATGCGGAGTCGGACAACTTGTTACTTGGGATGCATGCGTGACTTTTCGAAAGCGAGGTCCGCATATTTGCGATGTTGTTCCTGACAGTTGTCAATTACATTAGTGCCAAAGGAACATAAAATTCAATGATATAAATGATTTCACTGGATTTATCAAAAAGGACAAGATCAGGTTTGTTGGCCTGGGTAGGTCTGAAGCTGTATACAGGCCTATTCCAAAGAATTTTGTATTTATTATTTTCAATGACGCCCTCTACATATTCTGTGTCGTACCATGGATGGATCTCTGTGTCAAAGCAACAAGCATGGCGATGACGTTAATAAAATGATCGAACCACTACATGATGTCGCTTAAGATACTGTGTTTGTGCCAAAGCTGGACATCCACTAACAATCTGTTGGACAGTCGCATTAACTTCATTGCATGTTTACATTTTGATGCAAAATCACACATTGACGGTTATAAGTGGGAAGTGACTGGTCCTGAGCAGGCCTGGCGACTTCATCCAAGCGAAGGACTCGACATGGTCGCTCTCAAACACTGCACATGAACTCGATGCAGTGTTCGTTTAGATAGCCTCTCCTTGAAAAACTCAGTATGGGCTTTGATATGGCACTTCGCATGGCTGATATTCATTTCTGTACCGTCCAGCAGTACAGAACCATCAACAAAATCAACACTGACATCAAGATTATGTCCAACATCCTTGGCCCGTTTAAGAAATCTGTGGAATGTCTTGTTTTCATCATGAGTCTTGACATGCTTCACAAGAGGATCATCTGACAAATTAATGTGAGCAAAAGTGCACAAACAATTCTTTCACGAAGAGCCTCCACGTTATTCAAACCAATTTTTTACCTTTCTTGAACCATTTTCTGAAATAACTGTTACCAGGCAAGCAAAAATGACAAATAAAATGTCTATACCTATGATTTGAAGGTCAGAGAATAGGAATATGACATTTCTAAAGTAATTAGTTGTAAACAATACTCAAAAACATGCAAATTAGTCACCGCCACCACGGAAAAATCATTTTGCTCCATTTTCTCTGTAACTGGGCAAGCAAAGATGACAAATGGAGTGTCTTTACCTATGTTTTGAGGGTCAAGCAATGTGATCAGTGATAAGCCAGTAAAAGAGCTACCTTTTAATAAATTTCAAAGCAATCCATGCTCAGTGTTTAGGTTCCAAACTTTAACCAAAAATACTCCTGATGCTAATAGGGGCATGACTGGGCAATTGGTCTCACTCACAAATGCCTCACAGAAATCCATTTTGATATTTGTGAGGGTTAATTGATGCATGTTGTATAAAAAGATTTTATGGATGAATGGTGGCTGTTCGTTGCCAATAACCACCTTGATTACATTTTAGTCATGATGTAAAAAGGTATAGATATTTTATATGACAAAATCTTTATTTCAACTATGATGACAGGTGTGTATATTGCAACTGAGTAACCGAGTGGTTGTAGGATGCATGGTAGATTTTCATTTGGTATATTTAAAAACAGAATTGTCAGAAAAAAATAAACATGAAATCAAATGTAAGAGTGAGTGAGTGAGTTGGGTTGGGTTCAACGCCGCTTTTAACAGTATTCCAGTTATATCAAGGCGTGTCAGCTTAATGTTGGAGGAAAGCCCGAAATGATGCGGGTCTCAGACGTTTACCAGTTCGCTGAAACCCACGAGCACGGGTATGGTGCTGACCTAGAAACATAATCGGGGCGAACCGGGATTCGAACCCACAATCATAGATTTTGGGCTTGCCCAAGGGACGCAACCCTGCACAGCGAATCGCGTCGCCTGGGCCAACCGTGCCCCCTCAGATGTAAGAGGAAATGTTGATATAACATTTACAATCATTTGTTTTATTCTGAAGTTATTTATTCCTATTACTGAAAGCACGGATGTATAATAATTATAGAGCCATGGTGAAGGCGTGTCAAAGATATCCGTGTGCTGAAATGTAACGTATCTCCAATTGTATTACATTGAATTCCACGGTGGTATGAGAAGTATTTGTTATATTTGAATGCTGCAGTAGTTATGGACTTGTGGGAAATAACACAAAGGCTGATAAATAGAAAGAGTTTGCATTATATCACCGATGCGATGTTACCCCAGACTGACAGAATGCCACGCTGTTTTTCTGACGTTGTGTAGTGGCACCTTACCGTTTTTCATGGTTCTTTTTTCTACTTTCTTCCATCCTGTCAATTCGTGTTTTAGTTTAAGACTGAACAAATGTTGATATTCTAAACTAATAATCACTACAAAATATGTGCCATTTAAAAATATTCAGTGGTAAACGACTGATTTTGAACGAAGGGGCAACATGGGATCGCTAAAGCTTGGCTCCGTCTCTATATGTCACAAGTTGTCATAGCGCACATTGGCGCGGGAACCTGGACGGAAGCGACTTGTTGGGCCGTCGCTTATATCACTTGAAAAGTGAGTTTGCCCCTTGGGACGAAGAGATCGCCCATAAGTTACACGCCTACACTACCAGTGATAATTCTGTAAAGTTGTCTTCTGACTCATCTGGGGGGATAACTCTGAGATTAGCCTACTTTCACAATTTGAATAAACCAAGGAAATAGCAATGGAAATCACTGGTATCAGGCGCGATAACTATAGACTTTTCGGGCTTTTTTTATTACAGTGCAGATAGGAAACCTGATTCAGTGAATCCCCTGACCTGTGAAGATCCGGGGTAGAATAGGTCTTCAGCACCCCATGCCTGCCGTAAAAAGCGACTATGCTTGTCGTAAAAGGCGACTAACGGGATCGGGTGGTCAGGCTGGCTGACTTGGTTGATGCATGTCATCGTATCCCAATTGCGTGGATCGATGCTCATAATGTCAGTCATTGGATTCTCTGGTCCAGACTCGATTATTTACAGACCGCCGTCATATAGCTGGACTATTGCTGAGTTCGGCGTTTAACGACAAAACAAACAGACAAACAAACAAACAAACAAACAGTGAATCCCCTGGGACAAAATACGTTTAGGGAATCCCCTTTCTCAAACTCTTGGATTACTCATTACTCATTGCTAATTTGCATATCTACGAGTGTTGTCGCTTAATCCTATTCTCTGACCTTCAAAACATAGGTAGAGATACTTCATTCGTCATTTGTGCCTGCCTGGAAAATGGTTCAAGAGAAATGGAAATTGTTCATGGAAATTAGATGGTGAAAGCGTTATACCCCAAAATGCTCCTTGAATTTTATACAGGGCCGTCTTTCAGAAACCCACTTGTCTAATACACCGTCTAAGTATTCAGAAGAACTATCCAGGGCAAGTGACAAGCAAAGTGTGTGAGTTGTGTTTTACGCGGCTTTGAACAGTTCCAGTCATATCACGACGTGTCAGCTTAATGTGAGAGAAAGCCAAAAGTGATGCAGGTCTCAGACGTTTACCACTTCGGTGAAACCCAGCACGGGTATGGTGCTGACAAACCTGGAAACATAATCGGGGCGAACCTGGGATTCGAACCCACAATCATAGGTTTCTCCACAGCAAATGTAGTCCCTTAGACGACTGGGCCAGCCCTACTGACAAGGTAAAGGTGAGTTTTTGTGTTTAACGCCGCTTTTAACAGTATTCAAGTTACATCACCGCGTGTCAGCTTAATGTGGAAGGAAAGCCCGAAATGATGCAGCTGGTCTCAGACGTTTACCACTTCGGTGACACCCACGAGTACGGGTATGGTGCTGACAAACCTAGAAACATAATCGGGGCGAACCGGGATTCGAACCCACAATCAAAGGTTTTTTAGCGTGCCCAAGGGACGCAACTCTGCACAGCGAATCGCGGCGCCTTAGACCACTGGGCCACCCGTGCCCCCGACAAGGTAAAGGTGTCATCAGTGATGTAACTCCCTGACCTTCTACACGTGTTTTAAGTTATATGTAATATGTTATGTACACATTTCCATTGTCACATATATTTCAATGATAAGCTCATGTTTATGTAAAACAGAAACACAATTCTATAAACAGAAACACAAATAGACATATATGAATGCAGTATCGATGAAATATAACGCGCTTTTTAAAAAAAATTCACCATCTTATAACAAGAACCCATTTTTAATTTTCTGGAGAGACCTATATTTCTGATGCGAAATCGATGAAACTATTCCAGCTGCTTAAAATGTTATCTCTGCTAATGCAGGTCGGCACCCTGGGAAAACCCTCTGATGTTGCACATACAGGTTACAGGAGTCAGAGATCAGTGGAGTCCTCCCAGAAAACTGATTATCTTATCGTGGAGCAGAAGGGTTACATAACAACATATCTGAAATATCAGTTTATTTATCATTTATCGTGCATGTTAATGTCAAGTTGATTCTGATTGTGACAGGGCAGAGATAATGAGTGTGATATAAACTAATTTGAGCAGCATCTTCGTTAAAGGCAGTCTAGAAGTGTATATACAGACGCTGACATTCGTTTTTAAAGATCAATCGGAATACTTTTACGTTGCAAGTTCATTTTCGCAGAAACATATTTTTAATAGAGTATAAACGACGCGTTTAATGGTATTCGGGAACATATTTTGCTAATATTTTTAAAATGGCTGTACCTATATAAAACGGTGTCACGTTTAGGGAAACTTTAAACATTGACCTTAACCATTTCAAAAATAAGTATTACCTACAATCATGCGAAAGAACTTAGATTCAACTTTGCATTCGAAATATTTCACATGCTTACCTCACTTTGGTCTAAAAAACATCGACTCTGGTTTGTCACATGAGGTCAAACTGAACATGAAGATCATTTCATCAAGGTCTCTAGGGGCGGTCGGGTAGCCTAGTGGTTAAAGCGTTCGCTCGTCACGCCGAAGACCCGGGTTCGATTCCCGACATGGGTACAATGTGTGAAGCCCATTTCTGGTGTCCCCCGCCGTGATATTGCTGGAATATTGCTAAAAGCGGCGCAAAACCGTATTCACTCACTCACTCATCAAGGTCTCCCAGTAGAACTAACTGAATAAGCCCGCGTTCTTTGAATGTATTCCTTCAGAATGTCTTGCTCCAAATGAATGGATGCATTTCTTTTGAGCAGTGCGCCTGCAGAGGTGAACAGGACAGATTCCACATTTGTCTTTATATACCAGAACAAAGAATGATGGTTCTTCTACCAAAGGCCATTTGCGCTACGCAAACTAAACTTAGAGACGACCAATATTACTACAGGCCACTAGGTGACAGTTAACTTCACTTACACAGACCTCTGCAGTTAGACAATTAGCCAGCAACCTAGCACAGAAGATAAGGAGATTCCTATTGATGGCTGTTCGATACCTCTCTGCTGGCCTACTGGCCTATGTCAATTACACTTCAACGAAGAAACAGGAGGTCATTATTTGTCTACACCGTTTGGCTTAGATGGTGCATTGTGACTGGAATTTCTTCTCTGATGAGAGAAGACGGTGGAGTGTTCATTCTGACGGGCTGATAATGATCTTGTGTGGTAGTCTTAATCAAATACCAGCGGCAATACGGTATTGGGTCTCACCTTCTGGTTGACGCGAAGCTCATAGAAACACGACAGCAGGTGTGAAGGTATGTTTTTAGGAAGTTGTATTATTTACATAAATCAGGTTTACTTTTTAGTGCTATAGATGTCTCACTTTGTGTTCTCCTAGCTTACTTTCGACTGACGGTTTGCAGACATAACACTTGTTTTAAAAGTGAGTGAGTGAGTTTGGTTTTACGCCGCTTTTAGCAATATTCCAGCAATATCACGGCGGGGGACACCAGAAATGGGCTTCACACATTGTACCCATGTCGGGATTCGAACCCGGGTCTTTGCCTTAGTAACACATGAAAGAATACCCCTTTCTTCGAATGGATGTATGTGTACCGAACATGTTGTAGGTTTAAAAAAACATTGTGAGGAAAAACAGTCCTTTTTGTAATCACAAAACGCCAACGCAAGAGAACAACCCATCTCAGTTATAATACATGAAAAACGACAAACATAAAAATGGAAAATATATTCTCCAAAAACCATTGTAGATAACATAACCAAAATTATTCGGAAGCACCCCTATTCTCAGAAGGTGATGGGTTAAGACGTTATATTCTATTAAATGTTATTTTCCTAAAAACTAAAGGTTACGATTATATTTATAAGAATCACACTAAAACTAAAAGAAGTGAATTTAAGACGTAGATCGTGTTGGATGAAATTAATGTGTGTCAGTCTCTCCCACTAATGTGTGTGTCCTGGACACATATTGAGAGACTACTGGACTAATGCGGGGCGCCCTGACAAGATTAAGCTGTGTTTGTAACGGGCATCCTCCTCCATCGACCACAGTGGCCTCATTTCAACGCCATCTTGAGCTAGGAGACAGAGTGTTTGCCTGTACTCCCGATCAATCCACCAACCGGTCATCAACAGAGCAGTGGACGCTCCTTTGTATGATCAAGATCGAAGAGTTTAAGGACACTAGTAGTAAGATAAGTTCAGTCATAAGTTTAATTATGAGGATGGCTTGTTTTACAACTAATCCAAACGAGCGAGCTCCACTGAGGTATGCAACTAGCAATAATAAGATTAGTGACTGTGTCTTGCTCGGACCAATGAATACCTCCTGCAATGCGTGGTAACTACCATCAGCTTTGGATACAGCAGCTTCAGAGACGATACATCACTTGTCAAGCTGAATTGTGTCCTTTATTCACGATAGATACATCATATTTTGTCACCCATTTCGTTGTAACAAATCAGAATCATGTTTTGCAGTCCATTAGCCATAAAGATGTCTTAAAAATTGACTGACGCTATTTGATGTCAATTCTGAAAATCCAGAGAGCATTACATCGAACTAATATCCTCAAATCATGAAAACATTCAGCGTTAAATATCAATCACTTCGTGCCTTATAACAAAAGATTACAACTGTTTGCTCCGAACTGCATAAGCTTCATAAATCAGAGGTAAGCCCAAAGATTCTCAAAGCAAATGTTCCTTTTCATATTCTTGCAGGACAAGGCATTGACGGCGCGCTAATAGAAAAGTTGCTATTTCTTGTCTGGCGTTTTGTTTTAAAAACGATTTATAATAATTTTCTTGTCATGTTCGTTCGACGCAAATGACGAGGCAGCGTTTGTCCCTTACTGGTATTAGTCTCAGCCCCCGAAGCCCCAAATCAGCTTACAAGGAGTCCACATGTTCTGGCGGAGGGACTTTTTGACATTTGATAGTCCACTCAAACTGCCTTGACACCGCGGATAACTCAACCACTTATCTGGTTATGTGATGCAGATATTAACAGAGATGATTTATTACATCAAAGGTTACATATAAGTACATTGTACTTCGGTGGAATAATAATGCTATCCCTAGCTCTAGGGGGAGACCATTTGATATTCTTAGGATGAGGCCTGAATTGTGTTTTGTTTTTTTATAATTTGAAAATACTGGGAAACTGTTTTTGCCTCAGATTTTGCTCAAATACAATACTTTTACTCGGGATGTGTTGTCATTAAATATTGATTCGCTTCCTTACTTAATAGTCTCTCTCTAACAAACCAAAATAACTTTTCAAAATAACTTTCAAAATAATATTGTTCTTCTGTGCATGATAAAAAAAGAGTTAAATTAAGGATTATTATACTGTGTTTTTGCATTCAAACTGAACTAATTGACATGAATAATATCATTAAAGTGTCAGTTCTTGTCTTTGGAGACAATTCAATATGATGTCAATATCTGTGGTATGTTAAATCTCCAAATGAAAATAGTCCATCTTTTACTAGTGCTTGTTTAACGTTCAAGACACAATTAAACGTAATTTCCCCTGTTAAACAAATAGGACACACTGGAATTTTTCAAGTAGGTGCATTTGAACAATTTCCCCCGCCAAAGCACCTTGCATCATAAACTGTTTAAGATAATACTACCGATGCTGCTAAGACAACATGTGTTCCACAGCACCCCAATTTGCCTCTCAAAGGGAGTCTATCTGGTTTGACAAGACAAATATGCCACGAAGCAGTTTATAAACCCCACTCACAAACCCTCCTGTCTACTTGAGAACAAGATGGCTCCAATGGAATGGGAACATAGCTTCTCAAGTAAGGAGAACATGGAAGCGGTTGCACTTCGAAACTACCAATCCGTGTGTACAACATCTTTGCATCGTTCTATTTTACAAAGGTCAAAGCAGAAAACATGTTCTTCTGGGACGACTGTTATACTGTGTGTGATATATCCCATGTTGTTATTCAATAGGTCATGAGGAAACTCATTATATATGCCAAAAACGCCCAGTTAGTGATGCAGATCCCAAATTCATCCCACGTTGTGTCCAAACTATGGTAAACTACATGTAACAGTCTGTAAAATTAAATTGTCAGTTACTTGGTGATTTCAAAGAAAATGGATGTGACTGGTTTGAAGATTTGAAACAACATGTGGTGAAGGTCGATGTTACTACATAGGTATCTTGGAAGTAGATCTAGTTAAAGTGATGGATGAGGATATTAAAAGAGTGGCAAATCTCTACAAATAAGTTGGCAGTAACACCATTGAGCAGTCAGGAATTTAAAAGAGATGTCCCGAGCACTACTCTGTGTGTGTGTGTGTGTGTGTGTGTGTGTGTGTGTGTGTGTGTGTGTGTGTGTGTGTGTGTGTGTCCGGACTAATGACGATTTTATAGTTCTAGCCCTGAGATACCATGCCGCAGTTGAACATGAATACCCCACTCAGACACAGTATACTGCTTCCGAGCCGAGACGTCCTTAATGCGCCCCTTAATGCCGAGCGCCAGGCCAACAATAAGTACATCTTCCAACGTCTGTTGGTATGACGCGGGCGGGGATCGAACACCTGATATTCCGCTCTCCAGGTGGACGCTCTACCACTAGACCACGGAGGCGGTCCCGAGCACTATTGCGTGGTTGGAAAAGCAGAACAGTAAATAACACTGTTCAATTATACAATTAAGATTTTATCAGAAGAAACAAACATACATCTGGGACCGCCTCCATGATCAAGTGGCAGAGCGTCCGCCAGGACCCGACGTTAAACCCCATTTCACCTCACCCCACTCTGTATCAAGCTTTCTCAATCAACATTTTAAGAGTCTTTCTGACCAGGCGTTGAAATTTTTCTTATTGGCTTCATAATAAACACAGACATTTTGCAACAATGATACCTTACATAATGACTGCCATTGTGTCATAGCGATCTGTTGTAGGTTAAGGCTCAAAATAATAACACTTCAAAACCAATTGAAATATGTTCAAATGAAATATGATATGATGTCACAATGTATCATTTGAATTGTGATGCCTTATTTTCTGAGGAAAACTGATTTCAAAGAGCGTCACACGAATCTTGCTCAGAAGTAGTTTGATCAAGGTTACCGCATTTCAGACTTCATGAAAGCTTTCAAAAAGTTTTATGGTAGAGATGTGGAGGACAATTGTCACTTTGACGCATCAGCGACAAAAATGATGCCGATGCATTTCCCAAATTTGACTTGTACCATATGTTCCCGTGTTTTGTCAGGTGAAAAATTGACTTGCCTTTGCATGCGTTTGTGACGGGTGTCACCGGTGGGCCGGATACGCTCACCTTATCGCGAACACCTGGTGTCATTACTATTTGATAGTGATTCTTAAACACATGATATAGTCGTAATCGTACAATCGACTCTGCTGTAAGCAGATATTTCTCATGAATATGGAAAGGCTTTCGGCGCTTTTATTTGAATGAAAAGGATGAAGAAAGGATCGTAAACATTTGACTATGAAGTTACCATGATGCCAAACAATCATATAAAGAAAGTACTTCAGCTGTCCACTTTCCATGCCAACTGATAAGGGTAAGGCACTCAAAGAATGTAGCCATAATTTGTAGAAGTAAGTTGTATGACAGTCTGGCTCTTGGAATACGAATGAACGTGAATTTGGAAGAGCTTGGACTTCCCTGCTCAATCTAAGACAAGGGCTATATACATGCATGAGAGTCATACACTGCTTGACTACATCATTCTCTGAATCAAGGCTGACAGTTATGAGACTGCATAAATAGCACGTCATTCTAATTTCAAACGCCGACGCACCGAGTTCTTACGATACCTATCCCTACGCCCTTATCTGCCTCCCGAGTGGGTCAGCGCCGTTCAACACTGACCAGTAAGTGAACAGAACGAAAGGCTCAAGGTCATACAACAGGTCAAGGTTACTTGGCATGTCAGGTTGGGTAGAATCGGGCGGCCATTTGCCTCTACCGGCACGTTCAATCAATAACGGTTTCATATTCCTTCGTATCAGTTCACTAAGTGAAAATCGCGTTCAACACGTGAATGTCAAGTACTATTCGAAATAGGAACTCCCATCAAGTTTCGCGAGTTGATCAGATCTTCCGCTAGGATGTCAACGTACAGACGAGGCTCACCGGTTTGAAATCAGAGGGGTAGGCTTTTGATCCCAATTTATCAATCGGCAATTTTAGTGTTAATGGTTTAATCAAATAGTTCTCAGTGGTTCGCTGTGCCCACTGATTTTCATATGGAATTACTTAGATGGCAAGCACACATATGCAGTTTCGCGTTTGTTTGACCATTGGTCGGCTATTAAATGACCATGGGATACATCTAAAGTAGCTTTGGAAGTGATTTGAAGTAAGGACTTGTTACCTGATTCAAGTGGTAAATTGTGAGTAGGATTCAGCTTTCTGAATCATTTGACATCATCTTCTAAAAGAAATCTTTTACATAAAGTTTGGATCCATTGGGTTTTATCAATATCATTTTTTTTGTAAAGGTTTAACTTCATCCAAGGTTGTGAGTGAGTGAGTGAGTGAATATTTAAAGTCACATCGGCAATATTTCAGCCATATCGTGGGTAGCCAAGTGGTTAAAGCGTTCGCTTGTCAAGCCATACACGAGGGTTCGATTCCAGACATGGGTACAATGTGTGAAGTCCATATCTGGTGTCCCCCGTCGTGATATTGCTGGAATATTGCTAAATGCTGAAATTATTATCATTTCAACACAGAACATATTCAAAATTGTTTTTATTCTAAGAAATAAAATATTGAATTTTATCATCTAAAGCTGGCTCCCACAGTAGATATGGCTGCGATGCAGACCATTGTGACGTCATTGATTACCATGACTTCACATTCAAATGACATTACTAACGGCTCTGCTACTGAAGCTGTTAGCAATACTTTTTACACTGCTTATTACTGTCTCCATACTGAAAAAGTCGTCAACACTCGTCGATAAATGTTTAAAACTCCTCGGCAAGCCTCGGCAAGAGTTTTTCAACTTTTATCAACTCTTGTAGATATATTTGATATCAAAAGACACTCGAGGGAGATTCTATATTTAACTAAAAAAAAAATTTCCATATTGAATATAAAACGCCAACGCGAGATATACCTGTAGAAACAGACTTCACCCAGCGTGAAAGACAAACTATTGGGGAAAATTATATGAATGGATCACTGAAAATCAGTGATGACGCGCGAAAAGGGTAAGCATGTACTTCTCTACCGGTAGCACCTGCCACTCACACAGTTTGCATAAACAAGGAAGTGTTTGTTTGTTGTCTAACGCCGCACAGCAGTACTCCTGCCATACGACGTCGGCCTGTAAACATGCATAAAAAAGTTTCAACATGAAATGCCAAACACACTTACATCTCATTCAAATATGCATGAACCCTTTACGGTTTAAAAATGATTTAGATTGAAAAGGATTTCTTTAATTAAGTAGTTGAGGGTAATAACAGACAAAGGTGGCCACGTCTACCACTTCAATTGCTCCCAGGCGTTGATTCAGGGCTGGAACGAGCACCTTTGTCATTTTGCTCAGATCGATGCACTACATGTTTAATAAAATGAAACAGCATATTTTGAACCGTTCAAAGTTAAATGACATCCCTTAACCATCAAAGAGTTCACTAATATTTAACATTAAACCAAGTTCATTATTGTCAATTTCATCATCGGGCCTTGCGTTCAGACAGAATTAGTTGATCAATAACGGTGAGCAAGAGCATAACGTATAGCCTCATACGATAGCAAGGTAGGGGCTGTTAGCAGAATATAAACAGACCTGACCAAGGATAATAATAAAACATTAAACTCTTGATATAAAGCATGGCCTGTGTGCGTAGATGCGGGGTATATCCGGCATATATCATTTATATTGAAGGCAGAGTTTCATCTACTGACAGAAAATAGTCCGTTTAGCACAGCTGCTATATCCCACTGTCGACGCTATATGATTGAGGACCGATGAATTAATGCTGATGTGGGTTGTTTACAGAAACGGTTTGATTTATGTGAGACCACTGATATCAATTTGAGAGAAGCATATCCAAACATACCATGCAGCATATCGGGGGTTCGTATTTCAAGACTAGAGTTGAATGATTTATATGCTGAGTAATGATGATATGATTAGTATAATCACCAGATAAAACAGCGAAACCTCGTAAGTCGGGACCCTTATAATCCGGAAACCTCACATACCGGGCGATCTTGTTTGGAGTTTACTAATATATACAAATACACATCACACCGAAACCATGAATCTTTAATCCGGACACATGTTAATTCAGATAATTTCAAATTACAGTGATGTCCGGATTATTGAGGTGTTACTTTACAAAGAGAATCACATACAAAGACACAAATTTTCAGCCATCAAAAAATCTCTGCCATACACTGTTTTGAGATGGTGTTCCTTAAATGAATTTGGGAATAACAACCGCGTAGTAAATATGTCTGAATGTTTAGAGCATTGCGTGATGTCGAACAAGAATACATACATGAATATTTGCTTCCAATCAACATACAACGTTACGAAGGTGTCACGCAAATTCTGCTTTCACAAAAAGAAAAAGGGTATTTTTTTCTTTTCCTTTGTTTATCGTTGTTATCAGATATTCCTTTTCGTCTAAATACACTTTTTTTCAAATGCTGATATGTTTATAGATGCACTTTTCTCGGAAAAAAATATTTCGTATTTCTTGTATAATTCAAACTGTTAAATATGAAAAAAGGCGAATACGATGTAGCTACACTACTGATATTTAACCAGAGGCCGTATCACAGTCATAGAAACGCAGCCTAACGAAATGTCATAGTTGTCCCGAATTTTGTGAAAAAACCCACCTCGTCCACATTTGTCATTGATTTTCAAACAGGTCGTGCTTTCACCATTTATCAAACTCACAACTCGACATTACTGGGAGCAAAATGTAATTCGAACAACCCCCACTAAACTGCCTATAATTGAACTTCCAATGTCACAAAAGACCCAACATGAACGACATATCCGCTCTTCGGCCTGACTATCAAATAATGACTGTCGCATCAGTTTCACCGAGACCCAGATTCTTGGGTTGATTTTTTTCAAAACTCCGTCAATATCAGCGTTTTCTCCCAAGCAACTCTTCAGCTGCCCTGAATCAGAAAAGGACAGAACAGGGGAATGCAACCATCTGGAAAAATCAATACCAATAAAATGGCGTACATTGATAAATCGTTGTGCGACGGACGCCCACTCTAAGGGACCATCACGAGCAGGCCTTAGAAGCTTGAGCAGCGGTCTCAAGTATGTCAGAAACATGCCCGCTCTCCGTTCGTCTCAAGCCTGTTTCTAATTTCAGGTGAAGATGGCGTGGTTGTCGAACGCACAGGTATATTTTCGGACCCAGTGGTTCTGAACACGTTCTGCAGATCTGGAATTGCTGCTGATGGAGTCGCTTGATGCAACTGATGAACGGTATATCTGATAACAGGAAGGGATGGAAGAGGTTGACCAGAGTTAGCCTTGTCAGATCGTGTAAAATAGGATGGGAGTTATAGAGTGAGTGAGTGGGTTTGGGTGGGTGAGTGAGTGGGTTTGGGTGGGTGAGTGAGTGAGTGGGTTTGGGTGGGTGAGTGAGTGTGTGAGTGAGTGGGTTTGGGTGGGTTAGTGAGCGGGTTTGGGTGAGGGAGTGAGTGAGTGAGATTTTATGGCGTATTTCGCAATATTCCATCAATATTGCGGGAGGGACGCCACAAATGGGTTTAGAACCCGGACCTGTTTATCCACTGGGCTACCTTCATCGCCCCTACAAGGGAGAAAGGGGATGTGATGCTTTCTGGAGCAATGACCTACTGACCTTGAAAATGTCAGTATCATAAAATCATAACTGACAAGCATAATCTAACATCCAGTACGACTGGTAGGAATTTCC
This sequence comes from Haliotis rufescens, assembly GCF_023055435.1. Taxonomy (NCBI): domain Eukaryota; kingdom Metazoa; phylum Mollusca; class Gastropoda; order Lepetellida; family Haliotidae; genus Haliotis; species Haliotis rufescens. The sequence goes on from NW_025964386.1 coordinate 1,146,643, forward strand.
CTTTTCAACAAACACGGTTTGAGAACAGATGTGCAAGGTAAACAAGGTAAACAAGAGGTTCCGTGTCACCAACAACACGGATTTCTACTTCGTTAACAACATGTAGATTTAGTTTGTTTGTTTGTTGTTCAACGCCACACACAGAAATATTCCGGTTATATGACAGATCTCTAAATAATCGAGTCTGTACCAAGCAATCTAGTGATTGACATCATGAGCATCGATGTACGAAATCGAATACTTTGACATGCATCAACCAAGTTAGCGAGCCTGACCAACCGATCCTGTTAGTCGCCTCTTACGTCAAGCATGGGTTCCTGAAGACCAATTCTAATCCGGATCTTCACTGATTCACAACAAGTAAAATCAGCATAATTAACCATTTCCATTTGGAATTTAGGTAATACAGTCCCAACAATTAAATACAGACAATTCTGATAAGTATAAATTATGTATGTATCTATTAAATTCAGTTGAATTAACGTGCCAGTTGTCACCTCAATAACGTGGACTGATACTATCTTCCCAGCGACCGCCTCCGTGGTCTAGTGGCAGAGCGTCCGCCCGGAGAGCGGAAGGTTAGGGGTTCGATCCCCGGCCGCGTCATACCAAAAGACGTTAAATGCTGTTATTTGTTGTAAACGCCTGGCGCTCGGCATTGAGGGGATAAAACAAGGGCTGGTCGGCTCGGAAGCTGTATACTGTGTCTGAGTGGGGTATTCATGTTAAACTGCTGCATGGTAGTTCAGTGAGCTAGCACCATAAATCGGCATCAGTCCGGACTAGTGCAAGCAGCCACACACACACGCGTGCGTGCACGTCGCTATATAAGGGCAATAATCTTGGACGCGATGTTAAACCTCATTTCACCTCACCTCACCTCACCTCACCTCACCTCACCTCACCTCACCTCACCTCACCCTTCTTCCTAATCAAGAATCGAGAATCTGAACACATGGCGTCAAAAAGGTAGCACCAGTCCTGAAAATCTATCATTTATACTTTAAACGTGGTATGCATCATCGGAAAATAATGGATGCTTCATCGAACACGTGTTTCTCGTGACAACATATGCTTATATTTTACCGGAAACTCACACGTTATGTATGGATAACGCTACTCTGACAATCTATCACCCATCCCTTATTGGATGTTTTCATCGTGGAATAGATGAGATGTAGACTCTGATGTTATTTATCCATAACGCAGCTTTGGAAATATATCACCCAGCACTCATCGATGTTGTCAACGTTGAATTGATAACATATAGACTTCTAAGTTGTATATCCATAACGCTGCTCTGACAATCCATCACCCAGCGCTCATCGATGTTGTCAACGTTGAATAGATAACATATAGACTTCTAAGTTGTATATCCATAACGCTGCTCTGACAATCCATCACCCAGCGCTCATCGATGTTGTCAACGTTGAATTGATAACATATAGACTTCTAAGTTGTATATCCATAAAGCTGCTCTGACAATCCATCACCCAGCACTCATCGTGCGCTGTCAACATAAACTAGTTCAGCTGTACACCACCCACGCTCAACATCAGATGATGCTATTGAGAAATAGCTTCACACAGTATCTAAACACACTTTTATTTGAGTACACGAAACGCAAGAGTAAGACGCAATATGTTATATATACTACATGGAAAGATTAATGTCACCACGCGGGTGATTAACCTTGGCCGGGGACGGTGACCTTGACATTTTATATGTTTAACTTCTTTTTCCACCGGTGACCTGTCACTAATTTGATAATGTTATTGAACTTTCTCGGGTCACAGCTGCAAGGACGCAGGTCATCGCTTTCCATTAACACTCGTTGTTGTGTCGGGGTCAGATGGGCCAGCATACACGAAGACTTATTCGAAGCGGTGCCGCGTAATGGCAGATATAAAGAAATATTTCTCAGTAACTAAAGGATAGTTTATAAAAAACGTCAAAGCCATGGGGGCAAACATATTCTCTGCCACATGAAAGGAAAGACAAATGGAACGCACAGGCAAATAAACAAAAGCCTTCACTAAATTATGACACCACGTGCCTACCGGTAGATCGTAGTCCTGCACCATGACCGTGAAATATATTTATTTTATGGAAAATAAATAAATCTAGAAACGCATACAAAAGCAAGTCTAGCCAGCTCAAGCTAGCTCTGAAATCAGCATAGGGAATTTATTTATTTTTAAAGTCAAGAAGGATATTGTGTTATATAAGATTTCAGAGACTAAATGTTAGTCTAGGTAAATCGCAATAGAGTTAAATATACGTGAATATGATGTTTTACGCAGCAATTATCAGATTCCTGCTATATCACAACGGACTTAAATAATCAAATATAGCCCAAGAAATCAGTGAATGATGGCATGAGAACCGACCAATGGGTTACCATGATACACAATCAGACAGTCCCTCATTTTAATCTGTTCTTCTGAGTGAATGAGTCGGGCATAACGCAGCTGTTAACAGTATTCCAGTTATATCACTTCGTGTCAGCATAATGTTGGAGGAAAACCTGATGTGATGCTCTCAGGCGTTTTTAAATTTGGTGACACCCACCGGTATGGTACCAATAAATCAAGAAACATTCAACGAATTCAGAATCATAGGTTTCTGGCGTGCCCAAGGGCCCAACTCTGCACAGGGAATTGCGGCACCTTAGACGACTGGGCCACCCGTGTCCCTATCAGATCTAATGATGTTATGGGCCATTTTCTGACCCGTCATCGTTACAGCGGCAGGAATACTGCTACAAGGGCCAGGAGATACTTCTCTGTCCAAATACTTTCACGACAAGTGACGCTATTCACGAAGCTAAATCGGCAATATGAAACTTCCACATTGTACAACTATTGACACGTGTATGAAATCAGGTGATTGATGGCCTATAATCATGAGTAAACAAAACATACATGTGTCATTTGCAAGCACGGTGGTGATAATGAGGGTACTATTTAATCAGTAGTAGAGCCGTTAAGGATGATATCACCATAGCAACAACACACGTTGCTCTTAGATATCCGAATTCATGCTCCGTTATGTGTACAAACTGTTACTTGCACTGAAAATATAAGAATTATTCTCGGAGGTGTGATACGTCGGTTTAAATACAACTGAAGAAGGAAGGGAATAATTACAGGAGAAAGCTTCTGTTTTTCAATAAATGTTTGGCAAAATGGCCAGATTTAACAATTTCTGGCAATGTTATTTTGCTGATGTGAAGCATTTTAAGCATCTGCATAGGAATCAATATGGAACTCGACCCGTGTCTTTGACGTGGCAGGGCGGTAGGGTAGCCAAGTGGTTAAAGCGTTCGCTCGTCACGCCGAAGACCCGGGTTCGATTCCCGACATGGGTACAATGCGTGAAGCCCATTTCTGGTGACCCCCGCCGTGTATTGCTGGGATATTGCTAAAAACGGAGTAAAACTATACTCACTCACCCATTTGACGTGGCAAGCAATGCTTTGATAACTGGGACACACTACAATCCCGACGAATTTGATTCTGATACCATCCAAATAGTTCTTAAATATATTCGATACATCAATGTTTGGATTTGAATCATTAAGAAATATGATCTCAAACTTGCTATAAATGTTAATTCTACCTTTCAGGAATGACAATGAAAAGACTAAAACACCGTTCGAATAATGTACGATAGAATCAATGGTCCAAAACCAGTGCTGGAGATTGAAGGGCGAAAGAGTTGCAATCCAAAACAAAGACGGCTCGGTCTTAGAACCTTCGACGGGTACGTGTTGACGTAACTCTGCAAAAACTCGCTGATCAAAGAGATGCTTCGACTCTCAAGATATTACGAAAATCAATCGTCAAACCCCAAGACCAATCACTTTACTATGGCTCGAAATCACTGTCGCTACAGGCTAAGAGAAACTGTTAGGCTAAAATCGGATTTCCTTGAAGCCAAATGCGGTGTTCTTAGAGTGTCCTCGACAAGCAACTGACAATGGGCAGACACTATACATTCGATGCTCTGATCATTGCAACACTGAATGTAGAGAGTTTTACTACGATAAATGAACACCGACGTGGAAAGACGGGGTTTGATCATTATATACTTGTGTAGTGCTCCTTGCAGTTGAACACTGGTTCCCCCAAGGAGATAACATCGAACACTATACTCAGCAAGAAAAGAAACGCAAAAGTGATTTCAAACGTATATTTTATATATCGTACAAATAATCAACAGATGGTTATCGATTGTTCATAATTGGCGCAAATCATTGTCATTGACCCATGTTCCATCGGGCACACATAGAATAGTATGTCTTCAAGGCTAAGGTCATCTGTTCTCAATATCTTGTACGGCCACCATTTGAGTCCAAACCTGACTGGCGTCGTCGTCCCATTGAAGCAACCAGATCCCGAATTGTGGCCCGGAGAATGTTCACTCACTCTGCCTGCAGTGTTTGTGCCAACTGTCGGAGGTTCCTTGGCTGCTGCTGACGGGCTCCCAGTCGTTGATCAGTTGCATCCCATAAATGTATTCCGGGGTCGAATAGGTCTTCAGCAACCCCTGCATGCCGTAAAAGCTGACTATGCTTGTCGTAAAAGGCGACTAACGGGATCGGGTGGTCAGGCTGGCTGACTTGGTTGATGCATGTCATCGATCCCAATGGCGTGGATCGATGCTCATGATATCAATCACTTGATTGTCTGGTCCAGACTCGATTATTTACAGACCGCCGTCATATAGCTAGAATATTGCTGTGTGCGGCGTTAAACAACCAACCAACCTACCCTTAAATGTTTGATTGGGTTTAAATCTGAGAACCTGGAGGGCAATGGCAGAGCCTGGATGTTGTGTTTCCTGAAAAAGGCTATTGTCAGTCTGGCCGTGTGAGGTCGGGCGTTATCCTGTTGGGAAATGACGTTCGCTTGTTGCATAATGGGAAGGACGTGTGGCCGAATAATCTCATCCGTTTAACGTTGTGCTGTCAAATGTTCACGAAATTGCACAATTCTGTTCTACCAGTGTAGACGATGGCTGCTCACATAACACTTCCACCACCAAATCTGTCCACTTCCTGTGTGCAGTTTCGTGCATAGCATTCCCCGCGACGCCAGTAAACATGACGTCCACCATCCGCACGGCGAAGCATAAAACGTAACTCGTCAATGAACCAAAGTTGTCTCCATCACAGCTTGTGGCCACGCTCTGTGACACTTGACGTCATTGACGTCGGAGCCCACGATGCAGGTCCGTTAAATGACACCTTGAACTGGTCGTTCAGCGTGAATACCATCAGCACGTAAACGGTTCCTCACTGTCTGGGTGTATGTCCTACGCAATCCTGGCATGTCTTCGCTGTTCACTTGCTGTGAAGGCATGCACATAAAAAGTCAACCTTTTTATAGCCCAACAAGTGATGTTGCACGTCCAAGCATGTTGGTGTGTTTCGGCGCCAGGCTCTCGCGTAGTAGTGTTTTTACGATCTTGTCACCAAATGTCTGCCGTACCTCATTCTTTCCGCACAAATCAATACCAATCCATGCAGAAATGCACAATTTATTTTTGGAATTAATTTGGTATGGATGTCGGCAACATTCTGTCTGATATTTACGATTTTACTACTTTTGCGTTTCTTTTTTTTTTTGCAGAGTATATTTCACAAACATGAATAGTCATCATCATAACAATGATATTAATTTGATAATTATCTGATAATGGCTGATTACACACCCTGATATGTGACACAATAGACCCTGTGTGACATGTAAACCAACAATGATATGTGACACAATAGACCCCGTGTGACATGTAAACCAAGAATGATATGTGACATAATACACCCTGTGTGACACGTAAACCAAGAATGATATGTGACACAATAGACCCTGTGTGACATGTAAACCAACAATGATATGTGATATAATACACCCTGTGTGACATGTAAACCAACAATGATATGTGACATAATACACCCTGTGTGACATGTAAACCAACAAAGATATGTGACACAATAGACCCCGTGTGACATGTAAACCAAGAATGATATGTGACATAATACACCCTGTGTGACATGTAAACCAACAAAGATATGTGACACAATAGACCCTGTGTGACACGTAAACCAACAAAGATATGTGACATAATACACACTGTGTGACACGTAAACCAACAATGATATGTGATATAATACACCCTGTGTGACACGTAAACCAAGAATGATATGTGACACAATAGACCCTGTGTGACATGTAAACCAAGAATGATATGTGACATAATACACCCTGTGTGACATGTAAACCAACAAAGATATGTGACACAATAGACCCTGTGTGACATGTAAACCAACAAAGATATTTGATATAATACACCCTGTGTGACATGTAAACCAACAAAGATATGTGACATAATACACCCTGTGTGACATGTAAACCAACAAAGATATGTGACACAATAGACCCTGTGTGACATGTAAACCAACAAAGATATGTGACATAATACACACTGTGTGACACGTAAACCAACAATGATATGTGATATAATACACCCTGTGTGACATGTAAACCAAGAATGATATGTGACACAATAGACCCTGTGTGACATGTAAACCAAGAATGATATGTGACATAATACACCCTGTGTGACATGTAAACCAACAAAGATATGTGACACAATAGACCCTGTGTGACACGTAAACCAACAATGATATGTGACATAATACACCCTGTGTGACATGTAAACCAAGAATGATATGTGACACAATAGACCCTGTGTGACATGTAAACCAAGAATGATATGTGACATAATACACCCTGTGTGACATGTAAACCAACAATGATATGTGACATAATACACAATGTTTGACATGTAAACCAACAATGATATGAGATATAATACACCCTGTGTGACATGTAAACCAACAATGATATGTGACATAATACACCCTGTGTGACATGTAAACCAACAATGATATGTGACACAATAAACCCTGTGTGACATGTAAACCAACAATGATATGTGATATAATACACCCTGTGTGACACGTAAACCAACAATGATATGTGACATATTACACCGTATGATATGTAAACCAACAATAAGTGTCAGAAAGCATGCTGTGTGACATGTAAACCCACAATGATATGTGACACAATACACCCTGTGTGACATGTAAACCCACAATGATATGTGACACAATACACCCTGTGTGACATGTAAACCCACAATATGTGACACTATACACCCTGTGTGACATGTAAACCAACAATGATATGTGACACAGTACACCCTGTGTGTGTATGTGTGGCTGCTTGTACTAGTCCGGACTGATGCCGACTTATAGTGCTAGCTCACTGAGATACCATGCCGCAGTTTAACATGAAAACCCCACTCAGAGACAGTATACTGACTCCGAGCCGACCAGTCCATGTTTTAGCCCCTGAATGCCGATTGCCAGGCAGGGTAACAATAAGTACATTTTTCAACGTCTTTTGGTAAGACGCGGCCGGGGATCGAACCCTGACCATCCGCTCTCCAGGCGGACGCTCTGCCACTAGACCACGGAGGCGGTCTGACGAGGCGAGGTTGTGTAACGGGAAAATACCATGGGAACATAAACATTATTCAAACTATTCTTGCCCATTACTCAAATATTGTCCTTCAATGTACGTAAGTCTGAAACTGATTACACAAAGAGACACCGTTTGTACAAAAAGTCAGTGGGATTAATCAAGATGGTAAGCTTCGTGATATATCTTGTTTACTATTCATTTGACCCGTACGCAGAGCATGTCAACATGCCATTACAAGCTCGTGTTTGCGAAGATGATAGGGGGATGTTAAATGTTCCTATAACGAGGAAGGCATTCTGTCTATAAAGACCTATAATATTTCACAAGCATGCGTTGTATGTTTTCCTAAAGCAGAGAAATAATACATTAGACGGGAGAAGGGATGTGTTCGTTTTTAATTTGTTTCCGGGATGAGACCTCAAACCGATTAATCCTTTCTTTTCACAATTAAGTGGGGATACAGCGTTAAACCTGGTTACAGGGTATCTTGTGTGAAGGTCAGCGTAACAATATAGTTACTCCTAGCCAGGACATGTTCATCATGGTATCCAAGAGAAAATCTTCCAAATGGCAACGTGTGGATGCCAAGAGTGGTAAAACCTCAGTAAAATGGCCATTTGAAAACATCGTACGTTGATCAGTCGTCACTGTGTACTGGCCAATAGAGTTCTTAAGTCATTGTAAGGTAACAAATTCTGAGTGAGTGAGTATTGTTTTACGCCGCTTTAAGCAATATTCAAGCAATATCACGGCGGGGGACGCCAGAAATGGGCTTCACACATTGTACACATGTCAGGAATCGAACCCGGGTCTTCGGCGTGACGAACGAACGCTTTAACCACCAGGCTACCCGACCGCCCCTATTAACAGATTCTGATAATTATCTGGACGTCGGTGTTGTGAGAAAATGTACATACATGAGCAGCAAAATTACCAGTCCAAACGAAATGAAGCAAACATACTAACTTAGACTTGCACAAGTCTATAAAAGACTGACGTACAGTCCGCTTATCGAGATTTGCCCATAAAAAGGATAGAATTACTATACATGGTCTTATCATCCACTACAGTCTTGCAGCAAGACTGGTACGAACTAGTGCTATGTAAGATGTACACTTACCCGATAGGACCTCAAAACTAACATGACTTCAGACATTCTCCAGCACAATGTAACAAGCCGTGCAATACAGTCACTTAACATTACCATACCAGGAAATATTTCAATGAAAAAAGGAAATGATTTAACTGGGCTGAACTGAATAAGCTACCGCAACAACCCACATCTTGATACTACAACCTTATGCCCTTTTGGTTCTTTCTCATGAATGACATCAGGGTCAGATGTCAGTTAATATAACAGACTAAACATCAACGCTTAACTTACTCAAATGTTATTATTGTACTTATTCGTATACGTCGAGAATGAATCATTCCAAGGGACATAACTGGGTTAGATCTTAAAATGAGTTGTCACAGTGCATTTCTCCACTGTTATATTATTCAACAATTCTTGTTTCCTTAAAAAACTTCAGCTCCACAATAGGCCGGGTTATATTACGCGGATTTATTTGTTTGGTGGTTTCTTATTATTAAAGATACATTTACGTTGAAACATATCAGAGATTATGACGGAAGTCTTTCTAAAGTTGAGTAAACAACGAAAATGTGCATCCATCTTTTATCATAATGAAAAACATTATACTTTCTGATATTCGCTCTTAATGAATCCTAAACACGCTTTAATACGTATACTAGTCAATTACACCAAGGATGACGTATCTGTACGGTATAGAGAGCATCCAATATCCCACATATCTCGGTAAACGATTTATCCTCAGTCATCACTAATTTCTCCTTTGTCATCAACAAAAGTGGTGGGTGTTTGACATGCTTTCCGAAGTACCTTCACATACATAGGTCTTCATATTCGCCCCACCGCAATACTATCATACTTAGCCGTAAGCATGTCCACGTGACACACCTCTTAATTTTAGTAACCGATCTCGAGATCTCCTTGAAAGCGGTAATCAAACCGGAAGTGACGACAATATGTCTCATTGTGCTGTACAATGAGGGACTTCCGGAAAGCCCTGTCTATGTGAAAGTATTTCATTTACTTCCGCTGACAACGGTTGACAACGACAGGAACAGTCTGCATGCAGCCGATCATTAGAGCATCCTCTGAAAGCGTGTGTTTATCATTGTTTAACAGAGCGCAATTAACACAGCAATTCGTAATGCAGCGTTGAGTAAGTTGTGTCACATCGCTTTGAATACTGTTTCAGTCATATCACGGCGTGTCCGCTTAATGTGGGAGGGAAGCCCGAAGTGATACAGGTCTTAGACGTTAACTTACCACTTTGGTGAAACCACAACGGGTATGGTGCTGACAAACCTAGAACCGGGAATCGAACCCACAATCATAGGTTTCTGCAAACCGGGATTCGAACCCACCGCCACAGGTTGCTGACGTGTCCAAGGGACGCAACTCTGCACAGCGAATTGCGGCGTTTTTGGCGACCGGGACACCCATGCCCCAAGAAGCCGATTGACATTTACTTCAAGAGAAACGTGTCACGTAGTACAGGTTATACATGGTTTGTGCAAGTGAATGAATGCGTGAATATTTTTTAACGCCGCATAAGTAATCTTGCAGATATTCAAGTCTTGGTTTGGTCTAAGGGAGGGCGGTGGGGTAGCCTAGTGGTTAAAGCGTTTGCACATCACGCCGAAGCCCCGGGTTTGATTCCCCACATGCGTACAGTGTGTGTAGCGCATTTCTGATGTCCCCCGCCGTGATATTGCTGGAATATTGCTAAAAGCGGTGTAAACCCCCACCACCTATCCACTCAGTTTGCCTTGTGGAGACTTATAGTGTACAAGTATTTACACGAGGCACCATAAGTCGTCCAAGGAGAAACGCCTGAAATACATAATTAATAATCGGAGTCCACGTCTAACTGGCATCACTGACGTGTTCGTTTCAGGTCTGGGGCGGTCAGGTAGCCCAGTGGTTAAAGCGTTCGCTCGTCACGCCGAAGACCCGGGTTCGACTCCCGACGTGTGAAGCCCATTTCTGGTCTCCCCCGCCGTGATATTGCTGGAATATTGCTAAAAGCGGCGTAAAACCATACTCACTCACTCACTCGTTTCAGGTCTAAGAACTGCCCCATTTTCATCTATTGATATTAACTGGAATGAGTTTCAGAAGAGTGCCATCATTTGTCCTTGTTTCAGCGGAAAATGTTTTTAATTGACACACTTGTAATATTGTATGTGGGGGTAGTTTTCATTTGTTAAAGTGTCATTTGACGAAATGATGAATGAATATTTCTTCAGACTATATCCGTGCCCACTTGCACAAAGCGATGTAAGCACTAAGACTATGGTAAGCCTATGTTAAAGTATGGGAGTTATGATCATCTTAGCGCTAAGATCGCTTTGTGCAAGTGGACCCTGATGTGGATTAAGCCTTTTGTTATGACGTCAACCTCGTTATCGTGCTCATTTCAAGTCCAGCTTATCTCGAAATTATTCCAGGTTTCCAAATTCTAAGTTTCATAGATTATTTAAGAAAAGGACATTCTGCACACTCTCGAAGTCACAGGGGCGGTCGGGTAGCCTAGTGGTTAAAGCGTTCGCTCGTCACGCGAAGACCTGGGTTCGATTCCCGACATGGGTACAATGTGTGAAGCCCATTTCTGGTGTCCCCCGCCATGATATTGCTGGAATATTGCTAAAAGCGGCGCAAAACCATACTCACTCACTTGAAGCCACAGATGTGTATATTTATGTCCGTTCCATAATCAAAATATGAAATACACATGCTGAAAGTTGTTTCTTTTAGAATTAAAACAACATCGCACAACCTCATGATGTAGCCTCAGACGAAACACAATATAACGGCTTATGGATCGTAGCCCCAGGTCATTGGTGTATTTCTCTTTGATATATCGCCGAAACTTCATACATTCAATTGCGACCGTCACCTGTTATCGTGAATGACAAACTTTTTTGAGGATCCTGGGAGTTCATTTATCCTGGTACCTCCCATGTATACGATCATGTATATGAAAGTATATCTAACCTTAATTCAGTATGTACATATACAAAAAAGATAAATCTATTTTAGGCCAGTGTTTCCCTATTGAATATGAAACATCAATGCCAAAGAATAACCAGTCTCGATTATCCGACGAAACAGATTCCATTGGGCATTAAAGGCAAAATAGGGGTGAATATGTGAATGGATCACTGAAAATCAGTGATGACATCAGGTGTAAAAAATGGTAAGCAAATCATATCCCACCGGCAGCATCAACAAAAAACATATATTAGGAATAAAATGAATATTTATTACACGAACCTTAGCGATGCATGGAGTTTATTTGAATTTATTCATGGCCTCATTTGAACTCAGTAGCCGATTTATCGGATCATGAAACAAAGTTTATCGAATAGGTTAATCGTATCGATAACAATATGCATTGTATGGCATATGTTTACTGAATACATGGCAAGGACGCCATAACAATGGCACTATTTCACTCACGTACGATTCCAGTATGTCAAGGCAGCAACTCTCTTGTGGAAAGGAATAATCAATGAATTGAAAATATATGTCTTGTGCAATAACGGAATTAACATTACTTCCGCGTTGTGACGTCACAGTTCGCGGCCAATTGGACTTCGTCTGGTGATGTTGGATCGGTCTCCTTTAATCAAATGATGTACGACTACGTCTTGATAACAAGACCAATGGTTTGTTGTGTTTTCTAGATTGTGCGTGTCTGGTAGTATTACGTCAAAGAGAAATACAGCCAGTGCAAATTTGCTTTCGCTGTTCACGTGAAATCATATTTATTTATTGACATATTTCAGAGACAAATAAATATTTATAAGAAATAATCATTCAAATTTGAAGGTTTAGTAGATTATTCGTAAGATGCACGTAAAACAATGGCCTCAGTTAATTGGAATAAGAATTGACATTACCGTGGAAGCAATCATACTTCAACCTAAGTGGTACTATCAAGAACAGTGCATCGACATGTGTTTGGCCAGAACTTATTAAAGCAAATGGGTGAGTGAGTGAGTATGGTTTTTACGCCGCTTTTAGCAATATTCCAGCAATATCACCAGAAACTGGCTTCACACATTGTACCCATGTCGGGAATCGAACCCGGGTCTTCGGCGTGACGAGCGAACGCTTTAACCACCAGGCTACCCGACCGCCCCTAAAGCAAATGGAGAATCGTTATGTTCCTGTGTTGATGAAACTGGTGAAGATAATGAGATGCTATTATGCATCACTGATCACGATGGCAGCATGAAAAATAATATGCCATTATCTGGACCATCACAAAGCGACGATAGCAGGTAATTCACAAATTAACAGTTATTAGCGGTATCTCGATTGTCCTGTATACCAGAATGTTCTTCATAACGATGTAAATATAGAGTGCAATGACATCATTTCAACCCACTTGCTTGCCATGGCCATGGTATTATTAACATTGTACAATCATCGCGGATTCGCTTCCAGGTATTACGGCATAATTCCCTTTGCCTCGGAGCACAAGTTCAAAGCTAGGAGCCTATGGAAACCTGTACGGGACAACCATGTCCACAGACCCTTAATTTCCCCAGTGCGGCTTCCTGAAAATGTGTCACATGCAAATGTGTAATCGTAGAAGTGCTCTAGAAATGTTATTTTGGTAGTCTTATTTATAATATTAAACATATATCTGGCTCATGTCATCCTTCAATATTTAAGTAAATATATATATAATGATTCGTTATCTTTTAACCGTATGCAGTTACAAATAAGTTAAATCATTAAACATATGTGTGTGTACATCACAAATACATTATCGGATTTCAAATGAATAAAACAGCTTGGTGATGTATTAGTAAAACCATAATACTATGAGGGTTAAGTTTTAGCAATAATCCAAGTAATATTGACCCGTGAAGATTCCGGAGTAGAATAGGTCTTCGGCAACCCATGCTTGCCGTAAAAGGCGACTATTCTTGTCGTAAAAAAGCGACTAACGGGATCGGGTGGTCAGGCTCGCTGACTTGGTTGATGCATGTCATCGGTCCCAGTTGCGTGGATCGATGCTCATGATGTCAATCACTGGATTGTCTGTTCCAGACTCGATTATTTACAGACCGCCGTCATCTAGCTGGAATATTGCTGAGTGTGGCGTAAAACAACAAACAAACAAACAAAGAAACAAACCAAGCAATATTACGGTGGGGAATAATACCAGAAATGGGCTACTCATTGCACAAGTTCTTAACATCATTGGACCCTGAATATGTGTCATTTCTTGAACGACCAATTTTAACCACAGTCAGGTTCCACAGAGTTAGAATTGACTAGCGTTTTGCGCCTTGGGTCAATAAAATAACGGCACACGTCTTCAACCATTTTGTAATTCGATTAAATTCAGGCGTGAGAGTTACGATGGTGGAAAAGTAGGGACAACGCATTGAGGAAAAAACTCTAGTTTGAATACATCGCGTTGTTGTATTTTTTGTAAACAATTATCTCGTTCTCTAATCAAAACAAAGGTACCGTATAACATCCAATACATTCTGTAGCCATTAGGTTTTTGTTTGTTTGTTTGTTGTTTAAAGCAACATTCGAGCTTTGTGACGGCGGTCTGTAAATAATCGAGTCTGGACCAGACAATCCAGTGATTGGCATCATGAGCATCGATCCACGCACTTGGGATACGATGACATGCATCAGCCAAGTCAGCGAGTCTGACCACCCGATCCCGTTAGTCGCCTCTTACGACAAACATAGTCGCCGTTTAAGTAGTCTGTGTATAATGGCGTGTGCTTGGAAAGGAAACTGCCTGGCAAAAGAACGCATACACCTATGTTTGATGGGTGGCTACAAAATGACAAGTGATGTATTTGATACGGGTATCATAGTTGTGTTGTCGACCTTCAGTTTGCAGTGTTTCAGCGACTGATGTAAACCTACAAATGTTTGGATAACATTTGCAATCTTTTTGTCAACTCCAATTTACAAGTGTAACCGGCAGTTCAGTTTGAAGGCGAAGTCTGTTGTTTGGAAACTAAATAGTTCATGAACAATGTATTTTAACTATTCAGTTCTGTACGATGCCTATCGTTTGGGAACTATATAGTTTGAGTGCAAACAATGTCTATTGTTTACAAATGACCATTGTGTCATATAATTTTAGCGCTGTCCTCAAATAACGGTAACACATCATGGAAAAACCCGATTATTAATTGTCAGCCAGACAATACAGGTAAATATAATTGTAAACAATAGACATTGTTTGCAAATGACTCAGTGGAAGTGTCCACCATTGTGTCATATAATTTTAGCGCTGTCCTAAAATAACGGTAAAAGATAATGGACAAACACGACTATTAATTGTTAACCAGACAATACGTATAATTATTTGTTGTGAAACATGAAACGAAAACAAAGGGGTAACAATAAAACAGACATAGTTGGACCCCGTTGTTTCGAACCCGGATGTGGCCAACACTGGTTAAGTTGAATTTTTCAAACATCCAATCCATCCAATACACGCCATATACAATTACCCAAATGTATAATTTACTGAAAAAAGAAAAGGAAAACAAACTTATAAAAACTTACAAGATTGAAACACTTTTAATATTTATATTGTTCATTTCAAGTTTTTCAATTTGCAATTACATTTTTTTCGAAATAAGAATACCTGAAATCAGAATGGCAACCTGTGCCTTTCACAACGAGAATAACAATAAGTCTAAACCTGTTTGAGCAATATATGACAAGCTCTTTGTCCCGATCGCATAAATATCACAGGATATAAACACGGACGACAAAGCACTAGGAACAGGTGTGTTTTCATTCTTCTATTGATTCACGTATTAACCCAGTGTATAGATTTGCTCGACGTACGAGCTGTTTCGACGTTTTACCAGCTGGAATGAAACGAGAAATCTTGATATCCCAGAATGATAGATTCGTTGTTGCATCGTTCGTTCAATACTTTGCCTCCCCCAAAGAGAAGGGGGTTTGCGGTGTGTTCCCACCAAAAACGGATAAATACAACGTGCCTGGAGAGCACGGAATCCAGTCGGCATCCCTTGCAAAACGGCTACAGCAACTCTTCTCAGGCTCTGTGTTACCATGACAACGATAGAATCAAATGAAGCCTAAATCATTTTGTGCTATGGCTTCCTTCAGTAAAGATCAATTCTGTATATATTTATTATGCCAGTTTCCACCTAACATGTGCACATATCAAAGGTTCATTACTTTCAATCGACGAACTTTCAATAAATGACATGTTTTGTTCCACAAACAGTGCTACGACGTTCTGCTGGGGCAATAACAAATGCTTGAGATCGCTATTAAAATGAAATTGGAGATGATGAAAATATGACACGTCACTCGCAGAGCAATGCTCGTCACGTGGCTGACGCTAATATCTTCAAATGCGATCGTAGATGCTGTTGCGAAATACCTTATCACTTTGATGCCAAGGCATTTTTTTCCGAGAACGGAGAAATCGACATGTCATCTAAACACGCCTGGCGCTTACTGTAACAATGAGTATATTAATTCCAAGTTTGTGTATTAGCGGATGACATGATCATAAGTTGACAGAAAATAAGTTGTGAAATAATTGGACAGTATTTGTAGTTGAACCTTGTTCACGTCTTATCTTATCGTATCACCATTATTCAATATACTCATTTCTTAAGGCGACATCGTCGACCAAGTTGAACCAAAACACAGAATGAGAAAACCGGCCCAAAAAATATATTTTTTGTTATTCGCCGAACCGATCGATTTTTTTTAACAAAACAATAGAAAAATTTACTTTTGTCAAATTCATAGTGAATAGTCTCTGATCATTGCAAACGCCACATAAACAGAATGACGTGTCAGATTCTCATCATTGGTCAATAAGACGTGAGATAAGCTTTTGACAAGAACTCAGACCAGTTATCCGCGAGTATATGCACAATCAAGAGACCCTCTAGTATTGTCCAGCGTTCAGATCAGTTCTATTAAAGTGTAGCCAATAATGTTAAGATGATTTATACACTGTCAGCACTGTTTATCGACATTCGGGACCAATATTCACAAGCCCAGATACTAACTATTGTTCAGACTAACTATTGCACCGTGTACAGGTGTGTTCAGCCCAGTTTCAATAAATGTTCTGACAAGCCATTTTCTGGCATAACCAAGTCCAGATCAATTGTTCATCCTTATAACGTTATATATATACAAACAATATACAAACGAATAACTGCTACGTTCAGACAAGTGGTTCGTCAGTATATTCAGGGGTTCAGACCCATTCACCACAAATAGGAAAATGCGCTGACTTGTTTTAGATTGGTGATCTATGTTGTGATCGGTTACCTACAGTTGCAGATCAGTTCTAAAGGTATACTGACTGTACGTTCAGACCAGTTATTCATTGATACAGACGTTCAGATCCGCCACCAGATCAGTTCTATTACCGTAGTAAAGCTCGGAGTCAGTATACTGTGTCTGAGTTGGGTGTTCATGTTGAATTGCAGCATGGTATCTCAGTTGGCCAGCAGTTTAAATTCGGCATTAGTCCAGACTCGTACAAGCAGCCACACACACACGTGCATGTACGTCCCTATAATACGTGCAATAATCTTGAACGCGACTTTAATCCCATTTCGCCTCGCCTCACCTCACCTCACCTCACCTTCAATACGTTGAACTTCTAGACAAACTGTATTTCAAATTCACACGGCATGGTAAATCGATCGGCCCCAATTATCCGGCCTGCACTGGCTCCCTAGTGTTGTCTGTATGGGTTAACGACTCTACCCTGACGCTCAGACCAATTCGGTACCCCATCTATCCCCTGACACCGCATGTGTTAACTAAACAGCCGTGTAGACAATTGCCATAGGCCCTCGTGCTCCTTCAAACGCCCTCCACTATCAACATCAAATAGCACACCGTGATGAGAGTGTCCACGGAGCAAAACCCACTGACCGCTGGTCAATACGCTGTGTTTACCGTCAGAACTCGACAAATGATCAGTGCTGGAGACGTCACATTTGTTTCAGAGACTAGGGGTCACAATGCTGTATCGGTGCTGTAACAAGTCTAAAACGTGTCACTGACTAGTGGTCAAATTGCTGAATGTGTGCTGTAATGACTCTAGTACGTATCATAGTGTAAGATATGGAAATAACAATATAAACTAACTAACCTGCCCTGTCCAAAACACAACTATGGTACCTGTAACAAATACATCACCATCGAATAACCATTTCATTTGTTTCATTTTAGCCACTATCAAACATGGGTGTGTACTTTCTTTTGCCTGGCAGTTTATGTGGCTACGTTTGGGGAACAACGCACGATCACCCTTAAAGAAAACACCTTTAAATGTTATGCTCATGTGATAAATGGTTAAAACATCTAAACCGAACTGTAATGTCCTCAAATGCTTTCCTTGTGTGAGAGAGGGTCACTACTTCTGAACCGGATTGTAATGTACTCAAATACTTTGCTTTAGTTTGTCTTACAGACCCTGATACAAATATTATATACATATATATCAAATACAGCCCATGCAAGTCTATAATGTTTGGCAAGTCTAGATTACTGCAGTATCAGAATGAAAATGAAGAGAGTCACTGGGCTCCCTTTAATTATATTTATATTAAGATAACTGAACAACTGGGTTTTTTTCTGTACGATATGTTTATTTCAGAGACTAGATGTTAGTCTAGCTTTGCTTTTGTGAGAGAAGGTTAATACTTCTGAACCGAATTGTAATGTACTCAAATGCTTTGCTTGTGTGATAGAGGGTTACTTCTCTTGAACCGGACTGTAATGCCATCAAATGCCTTGCTTTTGTGAGAGGAGGTTAATACTTCTGAACCGGGCTGTAATGGCCTCAAATGTTTTGCTTGTGTGAGAGAGGGTAAATACTTCTGAACCGGACTGTAATGTCCTCAGATACTTGGCTTGTGTGAGAGAGAATTAATACTTCTGAATGAGTGACCAATAGTGTTGCGTATGGAAAAGTCAATCTTTGCCGGCAATCATTTCCTTGACCTTCACTCCAACAAAGAAAACACTTCAAAATCAATATGCGATTTCTTTAAAATGACCACAAACCTTCACAAAGTTCATGTAAAACATACATGAGCGTAACATGGTGAAATGACCAATGGTCAGTGAGTGAGTGAGTGAGTGAGTTGGGTTTAACGCCGCTTTTAACTTTATTCCAGTTATATCACGGCGTGTAAGGTTAATGTGTGAGGAAAGCCCGAAGTGATGCAGGTCTCAGACGTTTACATTTTCGGTGAAACCCACGAGCACGGGTATGGCTAGAAACATAATCGGGGCGAACCGGGATTCGAACCCACAATCATAGGTTGCCGTGGTGCTCAAGGGACGCAACTCTGCACAGCGAATCGCGGCGCCTCAGACTGACCAATGGTCACTGGTTCTATACAATACCAACAAACCTCCAACCAAAAAGTACCGTGCACTTCAAATTACGACAAAAACCACGATCATGGGTAGGCAATGACAAACATAAAAACATAATCGGGGTGAAAAAATTTCGAACCCACGCTCAAAGGTTTCTGGTGCGTCAAAGGACGCGACTCTGCACAGCGAATTGCGGTGCCTCTGACGATTGAGACACCTGTGCCCCCGAAGATGAATTGGATTTCGCCGAGGTCATACATACTCACACAAAACAACAGCTGTACACATATGTTCTCCATGTTAGCCGGCACATGTTTGTCTTGTCAGCGGACACCTGGTGTCACCTTTGACTTTGATTCATATGTATGGGTCGTTCATTACTTCATCACGTTAGGTTTTATATAGAAACAAGGCATAAACACTATTTGGTCGTGTCGCTTATATCTTACCGAGGTCACCTCTAAACCACATATGGGAACGGATGGGAACGTCCAACGCTCTGCAATTGGCTGTGCAGAGTTACGTCCCTTGCGCCGGGGGTTCGAATCCCAGACTCGACATTTTTATGTTTCTTGGTTTGTCACTTTCCTCCTACATCCTGACACACCATGATATAACTGAAATAATGTTCAAGTCACGCACTAGCCGAATAAACCATGCACAGAGCAATAATTTACAAGTACACAACTCTTAAAAGGAAAAGTGACCTACTTTATAATAAAACGAAACACAGAGAAACAACTTATGGAAAAGAGAACTTGCGCTTATATTAACTTGAAATAAAATTGTAAATGTCATATCACATCGAAAGTTTTTCGTATGACAGCAGTTGTTTTCAAGTCCCATTCAGTCCATACTCTCAGAAATGCTTGCCGTAAAAGGCGACTATGCTTGTCGTAAGAGGCGACTAACGGGATCGGGTGGTCAAGGCTTGCTGACTTGGTTGATGCATCCCAATTGCGTGGATCGATGCTCATGATATTAATCCCTGGATTGTCTGGTCCGGACTTGAATAATTACAGACTGCTGTCATATAACTGGAATATTGCTGAGTGCGGCGTTAACCAACCAACCAACCAACCACGATCTCAGAAATTTCCCTAATCAAACGTTGAGTGGTATATTTACGTCATCCCATAAAAGGTACACGGTCTGCACGCTGTGTAATAGACCGTTACGTCACTATACGTAAGGCTTCTGATTGGTCTGAATAGAAAACATTATCTCTGATGTTATCGCTGATATCCATTTGAATTAAGACAAATCTAAACGTTACTTGCTATTCAGTGCGGAGCTGATGTTACAAGCTTCCGGGCATGGTCCTACAAACAGCACAGAAAATCAATTTCAAGTTCAAATATCCGATAAAATAATGGTCCAGATATTAATGGACGTAATGCCTCGGGTACAAACTTACAGACACTACCCCAAAATCAATCTAGAAGCAAATATTAACCTAAAAATCGAATTTTGTGTACAATTGACTGATGATATGAATCGGCAAGAGCAGAATGTGTAAAAACAACTGCATTTGCCACAGATCCGAGAAGATAAGCACGGCACGTGAGTGGGGTTGTTCTTGTTACATACTCCCAAGGAAGCTGAGAGAAATGCATCCTGGAGAACCCTGATCTACTGACGGGAGTTATAACGATGTCGCGCTTTGAGCATCCACTAGTGTTCTGTTTGTTGGAGTGGGAGTGGTTTAATTGAAAAATTAGATCGTAGATCGAAATTTGAAAAATATGTGTTTTGGGTTTTAGGAGCCTTGAGATTTAAAAGGATGGGTAGGTTGAAGCAAAACAAATTTCGGTAGTTCTGGTCCTTAAAATAACAAATAATTTTAAACCGATATTTCATATTTCTGTATTATTCACGTTATAAACAAAATAAAATACACCCAGGACCGTGTTTCATTTAGGCATTTCAGTTGCTGCTAAACATGTAGAATTATTTTAATTACCAAATCGATTTTTACTTTCGGCGGCATTAAAATACAGTAAACTACGGTTATAACGAACTCAAAGGGACCACTAATTTTAATTCGTTATAACCGTAGTTCGTTATAAGCAAATGTACGGAATATATACAGCAAATAGACAGGACCAAAACATAGTTTCGTTATAAGCGTGTTCGATATAAACGTAGTTTACTTAACATGAAACATTGTTGAGTTTGTGTTTTTTCATGGTAGTAAAAGTAGTTGCAGCAAACAGCAGTAGTAGCAGTACTACTAAGGTAACTTCTATCAGCTGCAGGGGCGGTCGGGTAGCCTAGTGGTTAAAGCGTTCGCTTGTGACGCCGAAGACCCGGGTTCGATTCCCGACATGGGTACATTGTGTGAAGCCCATTTCTGGTGTCCCCCGCCGTGATATTGCTGGAATATTGCTAAAAGCGGCGTAAAACCATACTCACTCACTCACTCTATCAGCTGCTGTACTCTATTCCACAATTATACTTGTCCTAAAGAGCAAATATCAATGGAGCCTTGCTTCTGATAATAATGACGAGAAAACCCAAAACAGGAGATCCTGCTCACAGTTGCATCAGATCTCCTCACAGTCACATTGATAGTCCTAACCATGACTTAGGAATATATTTATTTTATGAAAAAAACCAATCTAGATATGTATACAAAAGCGAGTCTAGCCAATCAGCATCGAGGAAAATTATTTGTTTAATCTTAGAGTCGAGAAGGGTATTGTGTAATATAACATTTCATAGACTAAATGCTAGTCTATCACATCGACAGCAGATGTTCAAAAATGCAGTCATTGTCACCAGAATTACTGCCAAACATGCACTCTTTCACGACGTCGGGTAATTGGATACTTGTAACTGGATGCATCAATCTTTCCTTGTAAAATCATTTACCATCAACAAACAACTGATGTGAATTCTACAGCATTAGTAACGAACTGTCGGACTCTCCAGACTTCCAATGACTATGTCCGGTCAAGCCGTGCTTGACCTCAATATATTACGGGGTAATTTGGACACACAGTTCTGTATAGAGAAACAGGCCGATAGTTTGATGGAAGGAAATCAATGCATATGTGGCTGAACAATGCATCAATGTGTGTCCCCATTTCACTACGACCACGAATATCCCGAATCACCCCGAATCGGAAATTTGTCATGTTCGCAGATAAATCTCAATCATTTCTTGAAGTTCGTAAATGAATCGAATTTGATTCCAAAACATTCGTACAGTTTGCGGGAGTTAGTCGAATCTGCGAGAACGTTTTTGTTTGTCAACAATTTTCGTGGAAGGGCCCCAGTATTGCAATTTCGTCGCTGTATCGTAATCCATTCGTAATTAATTCTTATGTTCCGCAACAGCTTCGCAATCGATTCTTTTGCATTCGTGGCTCCCAAAATTTCTTGTCCTCAACCGAAAACATCCCGAAACAGCCACGAATGTCCCGAGTCAACAATTAGGTAAGAACAACATTCGGCATATTCGTAACTTAGTCGTAGGTGATTCTTGCAAATCGTGCATGATCCGTACATGAATGTTGTAAGTGGTACAAGTTTCTTAACCCATTCCTGGCATTCTTCATATTTTTCAACCCGATAAGCCACGAAAGTTTGCATTTTTGGCCGAATCATCACGAATTTCGAAAGTTTCCGATTCGGGGTGATTCGGGATACTCGTGGTCGTAGTGAAAGGGGGGCATTAGTATACTGCACAGGGCTGGTGACTGACCCCTTGGCTCATGTTACGTAGCCACCATTAAGTGAGCTGGACAATGGTTTATGTTCTGTATTTAGGGAAAGACCATCTGATAACCTGGGAGTGGCCTGAAGTTTAAAGAAAAAGCTTGACAAAAATTAATTATGTTTCAGACTGTTGAAAAAAAAGAAACTGTCTGCCACACATCTTAGCAACAACGATTGATCTACTTTGTCGCAGGCGCCATTTGGTAAGACTTTCGTGCGGTGCATAACACAGCTGTGATATTTATATAAAACATAACTTTAACCTATGAGTGGGTTATGTATAGACTAACACTTAGTCAATGAAAACATGTCTTTAAAATATTTATTTTTTTAAATTCGAAAGAACCTTTCCTCTTCTGTTTGTAAACTGACTTGGCTTAGTAAAAGAAATACCTAAATCGATATATTCCACCGCCATGGTGCAGGACTAGGTTACGTATTATGTGAAAACATATCTGTACACAATACACAAAACACTGAGAAATCCTGTAGTGTCAACCATGTTCTCCTTTACAATAATATATATTAATATAACATATATAATTATATATAATGTTTAAGGGCTGATGGTTGACGAGTTGGCAGTAATAACATTCTTTATAAATGGTTGTAATTTCAGCGTTTGATGTAAAACATATAAAGGTTTGACAAAATTAAATGCAGAGTAAAATACAGTTCACTCACTCAATTCTACGGAACAGTAAGGTATAGGCAGTTTGTGAAAGAACAAATTACGTGTCCTTTGAAACAAATGAAAAAGAGCGAGTCCACAAGGATGTCAATTGAACATAAAATCAATAGAACTACTAACAGCCTCGCACCAAGTAGGTACCTTATACAGGATTGGGGGCGGTCGGGTAGCCTAGTGGTTAAAACGTTCGCTGGTCACGCCGAAGACCCGGGTTCGATTCCCGACATGGGTACAATGTGTGAAGCCCATTTCTAGCGTCCCCCGCCGTGACATGGCTGCAATATTGCTAAAGGCGGTGTAAGACCATACTCACTCACTCACTCACTATACAGGTTTGACATATCTGTCAAATGACATGGCATCTAAGTGTCTGTCTACGAGCGGAACGGTGTGTGATCTGACCAAGGGAGGAATAGCAATGCCATGTGCTTATCCTTCATTAATATTATCAAGGCAATTATTCTCTTGAACACGACACACGAGAAGCACCATCTTGAAAATGACACATGAACGTTGACACATCTTGCTGCGTCTCGTACAAGACGGTAATGACAGTGACGGTTATGTTAAGTATGCATGTGTTTGTCAAGTCATACAAGTGGCCAAGGGCATTAGATGAAATGTACATGCCTATACACGTGTCTCTCATATTAATACTAATGTGGCGAAGGACAAAAGATGAAATATACATGCCAATACACGTGTCTATCATGTCATGCATGTGGCCAAGGGCAAAAGATGAAATATACATACCTATACACGTGCCTGTCATGTTTATACTAATATGGCCAAGGCCAAAGGATGAAATATACATGCCTATACACGTGTCTACATGTTTATTCTAATGTGGTCAACTATAAAGGAAGAAATGTACATGCCTATACACGTGTCTGTCGTGTTTATACTAATGTGGTCAACCATAAAGGATGAATTATACATACGTATACACGTGTCTGTCATGTTTATACTAATGTGGCCAATGACAAAAAATGAAATATTCATGCCTATACACGTGTCGGTCATGTTTATACTAATATGGCCAAGGACAAAGAATGAAATATACATGCCAATACATGTGTCTGTCATGTTTATACTAAAGGGGCCAAGGAAAAAGGATGAAATATACATGCCAATACATGTGTCTGTCATGTTTATACTAATGTGGCCAAGAACAAAGAATGAAATATACATGCCCATACACGTGTCAGTCGTGTTTATACTAATTTGGCTAAGGGCAAAAGATGAAATATACATGCCCATACACGTGTCAGTCGTGTTTATACCAATATGGCCAAGGACAAAGGATGAAATAAACATGCCTATACACGCGTCTGTCATGTTTATACTAATGTGGCCAAGGGCAAAAGATGAAATATACATGCCTGTACATGTATCGGTCATGTTTATACTAATGTGGCCAAGGGCAAAAGATGAAATATACATGCCTATACATGTGTCGGTCATGTTTCTACTAATGTGGCCAGGGACAAAGGATGAAATATACATGCCTGTACACGCGTCTGTCATGTTGATACTAATGTGGCCGAGGACAAAGGATGAAATATACATACCAATACATGTGTCTGTCATGTTTATACCAATGTGGCCAAGGGCAAAGGATGAAATATACATGCCTATACACGTGTCTGTCATGCTTGTTCCGATGTGGCCAAGGTTAACGGATGAAATATACATGCCTATACACGTGTCTTACACAGTTTTATTGATCTGACCAATACATGCATCTGTACGTGTCTGTCAAGCTTGTACGGATGTTGCCAAGGGCAAGGTCTTGCACGCGAGCACGTGCCTATAGCAATGTGAAGAAGCACCTCAAAGATCCACCGAGTGAAATGCGTACACGATATGCGAGCAGCTGTTGTCCAGCGTGTGGAAAGACACGTGTGCACAAACACGAAGTCGGATGTGTCTCCAGAAGCACCACCAGCATCAGCGTAAAAAGGCAGGCTCACGCTAACTCAGTTGCTGCTGATTTTAATTCATGTTCTTGGGGAGGCTGGTGGCATCAGTGACGTCCCTTCAGGGAAGCCTCACAAAGACTCATTTGATTAGTGACCCAGATTCATCAGATGTTACACCAATTTCTGCGAATGGAATTTCTTTGCCATTTTTTAGTTCTACATCACTAGGTCTAGAAATGGGCTGTCTGGAATTTACGAGTAGATTAATGATTAGATGACATTGACATATGGTTTATCAATCTGTGACGCATATGTGCCCCCCCCCCCCCCCCCCCTCACCCCAACCCCCCCCCCCCCCCCTCCCCAACCCCACCCAAACACCATCGTCTTACACCAGCACTCTTATACTAAGCATGAGAGGTAAATGTTCAACTGACCTTTGTTATATTATAAAGAAACGGCTTGTGAATAATGAAAATACAACACAAACAGCATGTTTTCCGTTTAACTCATAATAATTTGTTTTCACACCTGTTCAACGGATATTACACAAACCTTCCCTATACTTAATTCAACAACATGTCAAGTGTGTAAAGATGACAGAGTGGTTGTTGGATTTTACAGAGAAAATAGCCATAAACACGGCCATTAAGGAAATTAACGCAGAGGTCATGACCCTGGCCGTTTCAAAATGCCACATCAATTTAACACGTTCTTCACGTCTCATCAGTTATGGCCATCCGCTGGCACAGTCTTCACAACTGAAAAAGACGGGGAAAAGGTTTCATCCAGTCTCCTTGTTGAAATTCGTCGACGATCTGATCAGAAGAATTGCATTTATTGCATATCAATACAATAATAATCATATATATAGTCGTATTATGATCATTGGTCTGTCAGCTACTAGTACTGAAGGGTTTCTTCAAGGGGGAGGGGGGGGGGGGGGGGGCTAGTTCCCCCCCCCCCCCCCCCCCCCCCCCCCCCCCGCACTTCCTCAAAGATACTCACTGCACTACATCATTAATAGTGACTGATGTTGCTGCATTGGTTGCCTCTCAAACCCCGAATTGAATTCAAACTTTTCAAACTATTAACATCAACAACTAATAATGTTTCAATGAATAAGCCCCACTGTATCTTAAGGAATTTCTGCCCAAATATCCACCATCGAAAAAGAAATCATATATATATATATATTTATATAATTATAATATATATAATTCCACAGCCATGGGGCAGGATTAAATAAACAGCTACAACGTAGCAATAACGTGAGCATTAGTTTGGTGAATGGAATCTGGCCCATTATTATTGTTGTTGTTATTGTTGTTGTTGTCGTCGTCATCATCATCATCATCATCATCTTCATCATTATTATTATTATTGTCGTCGTCATCATCATCATCATCGTTATTGTTGATTTGTTGTGTAGCTTCACTTCCATACTGGTCCTGTGAAATGTACATATTGCCACAAACAAGACTGGAGTGCGTCGAGTTTAACCCTATATTGAATTTCAGTTATATCAGGGCATATCAGCTTGACGATTACCAGTGTGGCGAAATCTACGAGAGCACGGGTATGGTGTTACGAAACAATCAGTGCGAAACCGAGAGTCGAACCCATGAGCATAGGGTCGCATCTGTGCACGGCGAATTGAAATAGTTACAAATATTCCAGACACATCACGGCAGAGGCATATAAGACCTATCAAACCATCACTTCAACCCCAACGCTACCCCACCGTACACACACAAGAGCATCAACCGACATGCCATGCCATCTGAACACACCGCCTCCGTGGTCTAGTGGTAGAGTGTCCGCCCGGAGAGCGGAAGGTCCGGGGTCCAATCCCCGGCCGCGTCATACCAAAAGACGTTAAAAGATGGTACTTGTTGTTACCCTGTCTGGCGCTCGACATTAAGGGGATAGAACAAGGACTGGTCGGCTCGGAGTCAGTATACTGTGTCTGAGTTGGGTATTCATGTTAAACTGCGGCATGGTATCTCAGTGAGCTAGCACTATAAATCGGCATCAGTCCGGACTAGTACAAGCAGCCACACACACACACGTGCATGCACGTCGCTATATAAGTGCAATAATCTTGGACGCGACGTTAAACCCCATTTCACCTCACCTCACCTCACCTCACCTCACCTCACCTCACCCATCTGAACACCCGGTGTGTTCAACATATTGGAAGCCAATAATTCAGGTGTCCATGGCAGCAGGAACTGTACAAGAGACTAAACGATATTTGATTTGCGTTGTCTAGGCGAAAACATGAGCATGTCATCATCACTCGCCTACACCAATAACAGAGACGAGTTAAAAATCAAATAAAAAGAGAAGCTACGTCTTCCTAAGTCATGCGCTTATGCAAAGCCTTCCCCAAATGGCTTCAAATCTAATTAGAAAAACACGAGCCGCATTCTAGTGGCCTGGTGATGGGCCCCAACCCTGTTTAAAGTACGTTTCCATTAGAACTTTACTGAGACCCACGTGGGTGTCGTTTCGATTCCCTTTAAAGTCATTTCTGAAATCAGAGGCCATTCTGCTCTTACTTACAGTCACATTAGATCAGCTCAAAGACAGCCTAACTATCAGTGAGTCAGTGAGTGAGGTTTAACGCCGCTTTAAGCAATATTCCAGCAATATCACGGCGGGGGACACCACAAATGGGCTTCACGCATTGTACCCATGTCGGGAATCGAACCCGGGTCTTCGGCGTGACGAACGAA
This sequence comes from Haliotis rufescens, assembly GCF_023055435.1. Taxonomy (NCBI): domain Eukaryota; kingdom Metazoa; phylum Mollusca; class Gastropoda; order Lepetellida; family Haliotidae; genus Haliotis; species Haliotis rufescens. The sequence continues at coordinate 1,174,764 of NW_025964386.1, forward strand.
CGCTTCAACCACTAGGCTACCCGACCCCCCCCCCCCCCCCCCCCCCCCCTAACTATCAGAGCAGGGTCGCAGTGTATACGAATACTTTCGTTTTGCAACTGTTAGAGTTTTTGTAAGTTATTGATTAAATACCGTATTCCTGTATCAAAAGTTCGTTAATCGATTTGACGGACGTTTGGGCCATCATGCATTGATGAAGACTCATTGTAAAACATTCAGTGCTGTAGGGGTGGGGTTTTCAATCAGACAATGAGGCAAGGGTGGCGGGGAGATATGGTAAATATACATGTATTTATCTTTGGTTCACCGCATTAGGGTGCATCCGTGGTCTAGTGGATAGTACTGGTTGTCACCCAGCCTTGTGCTCAACATTAAGGGGACAAAACATGGAAGCATTATAAGGTGTCCGAGTGATGTAGCACTATAAAACCGACTTGTACAAGCAGCCACGCCCACAGGCGCAAAAAACGTCGCAATATAAGTGAAAAACATTCAACGCAACGATCAACCCAAGTCCTCACCTCAATAGCACTGTAATGTTTCAGCCCTAAATGAAGCAAGTCTAGACTTTCCAACAAGTGAATCACCCATGTCACTTGGTCTCCTTTTCAATTTAAATGGAGTTGTTTGTTTCTATCACAATAATATATTTTCAGAGACTAGGTGTTAGTCTACCCCAACCCCAGTTTTTGTTTCGATAGACTTGTACCCTTGATTAATAGCATTATACTCAGTTTATTAATATTGCGTGACATATTGGTTGTTTATCATATTGATAGAAATAGAACAATAGAAAATAATATATACATCTACACTATTAATACAACGGAAAGCAAAAAGCTTTATCAAACAGGCTTAATTGGGATAAACGAACGCAGCCTCCAAACATATTTGCCGACCTCTCACAAGCACACAATCCAAACTCGTCAACAGTGCTACCATCATAGCGGGAAATAACCTACCAAACACACACATATTTCGACCTAAGCTCCCCACAGCGAACGTCTGTAGTTCATTCGCACAGGTAAATATTTCAAAAGATTGAAAATATATACGATCTTTAATCGATCAAAAGAGTTTTTATTTTCTTCTCTACAACGCTGCAGCCAGTGAATATAATACCATACCGAATGACTCACCGGCACTGCTGGAGCGATGTCATCAAGTGACGTGGTATGTGGACTTGACGCAAGGAATAAGTTGTTAGGAGCTCTTCCTGGTGTCTATTTGGGAAAGTTGACTTGTGATGAACAATCGAAACATTACGTATTTGAATGACGCGACATGGGTATATCATGCTGTGTTAGTGTGGTCACCTATCGTCTTATATGGTATTTATAACTGTTGTACTAGATCTTAAAGTACGACGCAGGTCAACGTCCAGGACAGCTATGTTATTTATCAGATGGCATGCGATTGTTTTAAGTATTAAGTATGTAAATGAGTGAGTGAGTGAGGTGGGCAAAACGCCTGTTTTAACAGTATCCCATTTGTCACAGCGTGTCAGACTGATGTGAATGAAAGCTCGAAGGGATACAGGTCTCAGACGTTAACAACTTTGGCGAGCTCGGGTATGGAGCTGACAAACCTAGAAACATAATCGGGTCGAAACAGGATTCGAACCCACAATTATAAGTTCCTGGCGTGCCCAAGGGACACAACTCTACACAGCGAATTGCGTGCCTTAGACGACTGGGTCTCCCGTCCCTATGTATGCAGTGCTATCAACACTATTGTGCACTATGGGCCTATATTGCCGTAAGAAAAATCAAATAAATGATTCATTGATTGATATCAACAAGAGATACTCATAGATTACCTTAAAGTTAATGATGGCGTTTGACTTAACGCCGCTTTGGACATTATTACAGTTATGTCAGCTTGATGTGGGAGGAAAGCCCGAAGTGATGCAGGTCTTAGACGTTTACCACACAGGTGAAACCAACAGACCTGGTTATCGTGTAGGCAAGTATAGAAACTTAAGCAAGATTTATCTGGGATGCGAACCCGCGATTAACGGCGCGCCTAAGTAACGCACAATACAGCACAGCAAATCGAGGCCGGCACCTTACCATCTGGACCACCCTACCGCTAATATCAAGGATAATCAGCAACTGATACCGGGCACAGGAGGAGTAGGGTAACATTGTTCAGTGTTTGTTTGTTTGTTTAACTTCGCACTCAGCAATAGTCCAGCAATATGACAGCGGTCAGTAAATTTCCGAGTCGGGACTAAACAATCAAGGGATTGACATCACTAGCATGGGTTTACACAGTTGCCATAACACATGCATGAACCAAGTCAGCAAACCTGACCACCCTGATCCCGTTAGTCGCCACAAGCTTAGTTGCCCCTTATGACAAGCGTGGGTTGCTGAAGACCTATTCTAACCCGGATCCTCCCGAATACCGAAATACTAGAAAACATTCTATTTCAGGATGCCCGGATACTGTCAGGAAATGTGAGTTGAGAGAGTGAATGTTGATGAATGCAAGAGTCGAATCCTGAAAAACAATTCTAACCCGGACCCTGTTCGGTGAATGATTTGGGGTTTTATCCCCTCGTGCGAATTATCTCACAATTTCGGCAACATTATGTTTGGAAACACCACAAAATGGGCTTTACACACTGTACATACGTGGGAAATAGAACCCAGGTCTGCAGTGTCATGAGCGAACACTTTAACGTTCTATGCTAAAATACCACACCATCGATGACGTAGATAATGGGTCTTCCATTCAACACAATACTTTACGGTATATATTACTCATAGCACACAGCTTGTTTTTAATATATCTCAATACCATACGACCTATGAGTCATGCCAGCTGAATAGTTTGGTTTATGTTTTTTTAACTTATCATATCATTAAACAGTACTTGACAATGCATATAGCCATGTTTTACCTGTAAAGCGGTAGTGAGAAGAAACTGTTGGCATGACTCATATTAGTTTGAAACAAACGTCTTGATTAATGATTAGTCTTCGTACGATTTGGCTGAATACTAAAACAGTCTCGTGGTGATAGAATTACACTCTGTGACAAATGGATTAAAATATAATGTTCATAGAAACAGAAAACTGAAAGAAATTGAAAAGGAGCCTAAATGAGATGGAAGATGCGGAACCTGAAGTAAATCTAGACTTGCATCATTTAGATCTTTTGCATTATAGTAAGGGCTGGGCGGAAGGGAAAATAATATGGTTTATGGACTGTGAGACAGGCTACTCCCCCGCTTGTATTTTGGGTTAGACTAACATCTAGTTTCTGAAATGAATATATCGTACAGAAAAAAACAGTTGTTCAGTTATCTTAATAAAAATATAATAATAGGGAGCCCAGTTACTCTCTTCATTTTCATACTGCAGTAATCTAGACTTGCCAAACATTAAAGACTTGCATGGGCTGTATTTGATATAATTGTATCAGGGTCTGTAAGACAGACTAATTTTGGGTCAAATCTAATTTTAAAATGTATACGATCTTTTAACCTACAGTTCTGTTTGTAGACGACGTCTTTGTTGGAGAACTGAATAGTCCACGTACAAAGTACTTTTTATACGATTCAGTTCATGTACGATGTCTATTGTTTGGGAACTATATAGTTTCTGTGAAAACAATGTCTGTTGTTTACAGATGATTCAGTGGATGTTCCACTTGTGCCAACAATTGTGTTATACATTTTAGCGCTGTCCTAAAATAACGGTAACACATAACGTACATTGAAGATTTAACACTCCCTGCGAAACAAACTGAGTTCTCCCATGACTACGAAAAAATGTATTAGTTAAATGAAACATGACTCACAATAAATACAAGCGGCACATCACTTGCTTATGAATCACTATTAAATAGTGATAATACCGGGTGTGATAGATACATCAACACCTCCCTTCCATGGGTTACAGACAGGTGTCCATTTCAGAAATTGAAAAGTGTGTATTTTATTGGAAACAGAGGTCACTAAGACTAGAGGGGAGTTCGGATTAATTGGCAACCACTGGAACGATAGTGGGTTTAGTTGAATATTATACAGAACTATCTTTTGATGCCCTATTAGAATTTGAAATGTGAGGATAAAAATCCTTTCTTCTCTCTCCGTTCTATACTATATATCCTTCCATTATGTGTCGTTCTTCATACTTGTCCTCTCTCTCTCTCTCTCTCTCTCTCTCTCTCTCTCTCTCTCTCTCTCTCTCTCGCTCTCTCTCTCTCTCTCTCTCCCCTCTCTCTCTCTCGGTGATGTTTCGGGAAAGACACCGAGGGCCCACATTTACATAACCAACCCCATTAGCCTATTTCTGCACGAGAGGGAAATTGATTAAATCACTACTAATTATTACAAAGTGGGTCAAAACGAGAAAGCTACTTCTTTTAGCGGAGCTGACATGGGTGCCAGATAGTTCTTTGTGACAAGGCCATATTCCTACGCGGAGCCTCACGACGTATTGATCTGCACCTGAAGCTTAACGTGAAGCTCTTTGAACTCGTCCACTGTAATAGTAGCTCCAGGTACAGGCAATGCGTCCTAATAATGTCACAATCTAAAGATTATTCTACTCATCCTAGTATCTTTCTTATATCAGTACTTTAGCGCAACTAGTAACACGTGGATATATTAAGTTGGTTTTTTTAAATTGATAACAAACGTATGTAGTAACTTGTCACCAGTCACCTGAATGTAGTAACTTGTCACCTGAATGTCGTAACTTGTAACCAGTCGCCTGATTGCAGTAACTTGTCACCTGAATGTAGTAACTTGTCACCAGTCACCTGAATGCAGTAACTTGTCACCTGAATGTAGTAACTTGTCACTAGTCACCTGACCCGTGAAGATCCGGGGTAGAATAGATCATTAGCAACCCATGCTTGCCGTAAAAGGCGAGTATTCTTGTAGTAGGAGGCGACTAACGGGATCGGGTGGACAGGCTCGCTGACATGGTTGAAGCATGCCATCGATCCCAATTGCGTGTATCGATGCTCATGACATCAATCACTGGATTTTCTGGTCCAGACCGCCGTCAGATAGCTGGAATATTGCTGAGTGCGGCGTAAAACAACACACCAACCAACCAACACTAGTTACCTTAATGTAGTAACTTCTCCATTAGTCACCTAATTGTAGTACCTTGTCACCAGTCACCTAAGTGTAGCAACTTGTCACCTGGATGTAGTAACTAGTCGCTGGTCACCTGATTGTAGTAACTTGTCACTAGTCACCTGAATGTAGTAACTTGAAAACAGTCACCTAAATGTAGTAACTTGTCACCAGTCACCTGAATGTAGTAACTTGTCACAGTCACATAAATGTAGCAACTTGTCACCAGTCACCTAAATGTGGCAACTTGTCACTTATACCCAGAATACTACCCTTTCGTCTCCAGTCAACTAGTCTCCCCACCCCTACTAGCCCCAGTCCCTTGATAACTCTCACTAACATTCATCTTCTTATTAAAAATGCATCTACAAAATAAATAATAACACCGAAATGGATCCTAGAACAAATGCTTAATTTCCTGGAGCTGAAGCAATCTTGGTGTGAGAGACAGATTTGAATTTCTTTGTATCAAGACTCCAAGACAGGGCTTAACGCGTCCAAGAGGCCCACTCCCAGAGGGGAGGATGCGTGGTTTATTCCCCCGCCTGTGCCATGTCGAGCTTGGCGTGTGTATATACACATAGGAAGTCGGCTCGTCTGCCCCCACTGACACACATACACAACCCTAGCATCGCTGCAACCATGAATTAAGGATGTCGGCACCAGGTATACGAGGAATGCGTTGCCACTGAGGCAGTCGTTCATGAGAGAGATGACGTTATACTAAAAGAGATGGCGGTCTGTTGTACTAATATTAAGAAAGATAGAGGACTGTTGTGCAGAGAGAGAAAGCAGGGTGTTGTGCTGAGAGAGAGATGACGGACTGTTGTGCAGAGAGAGAAAGCAGGGTGTTGTGCTGAGAGAGAGATGACGGACTGTTGTGCAGAGAGAGAAAGCAGGGTGTTGTGCTGAGAGAGATGACGGACTGTTGTGCAGAGAGAGAAAGCAGGGTGTTGTGCTGAGAGAGAGAGATGACGGACTGTTGTGCAGAGAGAGAAAGCAGGGTGTTGTGCTGAGAGAGATGACGGACTGTTGTGCAGAGAGAGAAAGCAGGGTGTTGTGCTGAGAGAGAGAGATGACGGACTGTTGTGCAGAGAGAGAAAGCAGGGTGTTGTGCTGAGAGAGATGACGGACTGTTGTGCAGAGAGAGAAAGCAGGGTGTTGTGCTGAGAGAGATGACGGACTGTTGTGCAGAGAGAAAGCAGGGTGTTGTGCTGAGAGAGATGACGGACTGTTGTGCAGAGAGAGAAAGCAGGGTGTTGTGCTGAGAGAGATGACGGACTGTTGTGCAGAGAGAGAAAGCAGGGTGTTGTGCTGAGAGAGATGACGGACTGTTGTGCAGAGAGAGAAAGCAGGGTGTTGTGCAGAAAGAGAAAGCAGGGTGTTGTGCAGAGAGAGAAAGCAGGGTGTTGTGCTGAGAGAGATGACGGACTGTTGTGCAGAGAGAGAAAGCAGGGTGTTGTGCTGAGAGAGATGACGGACTGTTGTGCAGAGAGAGAAAGCAGGGTGTTGTGCAGAAAGAGAAAGCAGGGTGTTGTGCAGAGAGAGAAAGCAGGGTGTTGTGCTGAGAGAGATGACGGACTGTTGTGCAGAGAGAGAAAGCAGGGTGTTGTGCTGAGAGAGAGAGATGACGGACTGTTGTGCAGAGAGAGAAAGCAGGGTGTTGTGCTGAGAGAGATGACGGACTGTTGTGCAGAGAGAGAAAGCAGGGTGTTGTGCTGAGAGAGATGACGGACTGTTGTGCAGAGAGAGAAAGCAGGGTGTTGTGCAGAAAGAGAAAGCAGGGTGTTGTGCAGAGAGAGAAAGCAGGGTGTTGTGCTGAGAGAGATATGACGGACTGTTGTGCAGAGAGAGATGACGGACTGTTGTGCTATGTGAGATGACGGACTGTTGTTATTTGTTGATGGTTCTGTACTGCTGGACGGTACAGAAATGAGTGTAAAAAAAAGTGAAGTGCCATATCAAACCGGCCCAGACTCAGTTTTTCAAGGAGAGGCTATCTGAACGAACACTGCATCGAGGCTATGTGTAGTGTGTTGAGAGGGGGTTATAAATCCGAAATTGCGCTAGACGGAACAGTCTCATCCTAACAGGTACCCATTCATTGATGGGTGAACAGAGGCACATCTCGAACAAGATTCACTTGCCTAAGGTGACACCAAATGTGCTACACGTGCAGGATCGTGTCAAGTAAAACCGCCGAACAGGGTCACCAAACCAAGGAGCTTCGCGACCAACGAGGGGCGGTCGGGTAGCACAGTGGTTAAAGCGTTCGCTCGTCACGCCAAAGACCCGGGTTCGATTCTCGGTACCATGTGTGAAGCCCATTTTGGTGTCCCCCGCCGTGATATTGCTGGAATCTTGCTAAAAGCGGCGTAAAACCATACACACTGACTGTGACCAACGTTGCTCAAATTAACCTGATTTGTGACCTGCGCGCTGTGCACAGGACAACGCGCCACCGGTATGCAGTAGTATACGGCCGTTGTTTCCTATTCAGTCAAAACATAACAAAACCTCACCAAACATCGAGACTCATATAGGATGACTCACCAGAGCGACTGAGAGCGAAGAGTTTCGATCCCCTGACCGCGTTTTACCAAAAGACGTTAACAGATGGCACTTGTTGTTTCCCTGCCTGGCGTTCGGCATGAGTGAGTGAGTACGGTTTTACGCCGCTTTTAGCAATATTCCAGCAATATCACGGCGGGAACACCAGAAATGGGCTTCACATATTGTACCCATGTCGGGAATCGAACCCGGGTCTTCGGCGTGACGAGCGAACGCTTTAACCACTAGGCTACCCGACCGACCGCGTTCGGCATGAAGGGGACAAAACAAGCACTGGTCTGCTCGAAGTCAGTATACTGTGTCTGAGTGGGGTTAAAACATTTCACCTCACCTCACCTCACCTCACCTCACATAACATATCAGAGGCACACACATGGATTAATACAATCGTCTAAATGAATAGCAAAATGATTCGACCAAGATCAAACACCTGTTAGACGCTCGTCATTTCTTATACGCTATACCCAGCTTTCCCAGTCGACAATTTCAAGGTCATTGACCGTTTTCGGACACGCGACCTTTGGTGCCCCATAATCATTGCCGATTGGTCGACAGAACACGTGGGCGTTCTTCCAAAGCGATGTATTCAAAGTATGTGTGAATGGAACAATGGCCATCTGTTCGACCGGGAGCGGAAACGAGGAGTCACTTGGGTACGTAATGCAAAGATAGGAAGTCTGTCTAGAGACGACTCGAGTTTAGCTATGCCGATGACGGATAAGGCGAATGATCGAGTACCACAATATGGACACCGATCCGTGGCTGTTAATACCGTTGTCGTTAAGAATTACCTTCCTCGGTGTTTTTAAACACACACACCCCCCGAGTCGAATATGTATCGGTGGTTTTATAGGTTACCAAGTGCATGTCGGTGGTGGTGTAATTGATATGTCTCGGTCAGTATACAAGTTAATTGTAGAAATCGATGGTTTTGGCGAGCGAGTGGGCGAGAGAGCTTTAAGCAATACTTCCGCAATATCACGGCGCGGGATACCTGAAATTTGCTTCACACATTGTACCCATGTGGGGAATCGAACCCGGTCCTTCGGAGTGACGAGCGAACGCTTTAACCACTAGTCCTCCCCACCGCGATGGTTTTGTAAGAGGTAAAAAGTATACTAGTATATGTGTTGTCTTACAGGTTAAATGCAAATATGGGAAGATCTTGAATGTGAATGGAAAAATTGGAGTGGAGATTTAGGCGAATAATTAGTGTCATAAAAATGGTCCGAGGCTAGATTGCGTTATACAATATATATATATAAATATATTCACTCACAGTTACTTTCTTAACTATGGCTGATTCTGCAGCTGTTGCGAACATTAACCCATGTAAGAAACTAATTGATTTCCTGAAGACGATTACTGTATATAACAGACATCAATATACCACTCATAAATCTTTCAAACACACTTGAAAATACACCTTCGCGTGTATTTTGTGGAATATATATTATATATCAGCTTAAAACCTATTCTACCAAACAAATTTGTAATTTAATATTTCGCCAGGAAATAAGACTTTGCATTTTTAAATGTCATTCTGTTTCCATTCAAATGGCGCAGACATCTGTTGTCGTGCCGGGGGGTTCCAGTGCGATGTGCACGTGCAACATGAGATCCCATTTCTTCTATCGTAAGCAAAAAAAAGAGCGTCTGTACTCTGCGTTCAGTTCGCTAGTAGATGGGCGTGCACCGACATACATTCCACACGATGTTTATGACTGAACGAGAAACGGTGATGACGAAACGAGCTCCGTTGACGCCAATGTTAATATCAAGACTACGCCACTGCTCTCACTGTTACAACTCCGGCAAAGACGTGTGGCTAAATGTGTGAGACTAAACGGAGAGAGGTGGGTAGAGTAGGGAGGGGGAGGCGGTTAGAAGGAGAGACAGATGGGTGGATGGAGAGATAGGTGGATGATGGAGAGACAGGTCATAGATGGAGAGACAGGTGGTAGATGGAGAGATAGGTAAGGATGGAGATTCGGCTGATAGATGGAGAGTACTGGTGGTAGATTGAGTAACAGGTGATAGATGATAGACGGGTGGATAGATGGACATATAGGTGGATGGAGAGATAGGTGGTAGATGGAGAGACAGGTGGGTGATGGAGAAACCGGTGACAGATGGAGAGAAAAGTGGTTGATGGAGCGACAGGAAATAGGTGAGAGAGATGGAGAGACAGGTGTTGGATGGAGAGATAGGTGATAGATGGAGAGACGGTGACAGATGGGGAAACGGGTGTTAGATGGAGAGACAGGTGATAGATGAGAGCCATGTGATAGATGTAGAGACAGGTGATAGATAGAGAGACAGGTGATAGATGAGAGATGGGTGATGGATGGAAAGACAGGTGATAGATGAGAGACAGGTGATAGATAGAGAGACAGGTGATAGATGAGATATGGGTGATGGATGGAGAGACAGGTGATAGATTAGAGACAGTTGGGTGATGGAGATACGGTTGTTAGATGGAGAGACAGGTGATAGATGAGAGACATGTGATAGATGGAGAGACAGGTGATAGATAGAGATGGGTGATGGATGGAAAGACAGGTGATAGATGAGAGACAGGTGATAGATAGAGAGACAGGTGATAGATAGAGAGACAGGTGATAGATGAGAGATGGGTGATGGATGGAGAGACAGGTGATAGGTGAGAGACAGGTGATAGATAGAGGGACAGGTGATAGATGAGAGACAGGTGGGTGATGGAGGGACAGGTGATAGATGGAGAGACAGGTGATAGATGGAGAGTACTGGTGAGAGTTTGGTGATTGAGAGACAGGAGGGTGATGGAGAGGCAGGTGATAGATGGAGAGACGGGTGATAAATTAGAGACAGGTAATAGATGGAGAGACAGGTGATAGATGAAGAGACAGACGGTGATGGAGAGACAGGTGATAGTTGGAGAGTACTGGCGGGTGATGGAAAGACAGGTGATAGTTGGAGAGTACTGGCGGGTGATGGAGGGACAGGTGATAGATGACAGACGGGTGATAGACGAGAGACAGGTGATAGACGAGAGACGGGTGATAAATTGTAGACAGGTGTTAGATGGAGAGACGGGTGATAGATGGAGAGACAGGTGGGTGATGGAGAGACAAGTGGGTGATTGAGAGACAGGTGATAGGTGGAGAGACAGGTGATAGACGAGAGACGGGTGATAAATTAGAGACAGGTGATAGATGGAGAGACAGGTGGGTGATGGAGAGACAGGTGATAGGTGGAGAGACAGGTGATAGACGAGAGACGGGTGATAGATGGAGAGACAGGTGATAGATGGAGAGATAGGCGTTAGATTGAGAGAGGTGGGTGATGGAGAGACAGGTGATAGGTGGAGAGACAGGTGTTCTATGGAGAGACAGGCGATAGATGGAGAGACAGGTGATAGATGGAGAGACAGGTGATAGACGAGAGACGGGTGATAAATTAGAGACAGGTGTTAGATGGAGAGACAGGTGATATATGGAGAGACAGGCGGGTGATCGAGAGACAAGTGGGTGATTGAGAGAAAGGTGATAGTTGGAGAGATAGGCGTTAGATTGAGAGACAGGTGGGTATGGAGAGACAGGTGATAGATGTAGAGACAGGCGATAGATGGAGAAACAGGTGATATATGGAGAGACAGGTGATATATGGAGAGACAGGCGATAGGTGGAGAGACAGGTGGGTGATGGAGAGACAGGTGATAGGTGGAGAGACAGGTGTTCTATGGAGAGACAGGCAATAGATGGAGAGACAGGTGATACATGGAGAGACAGGTGATATATGGAGAGACAGGTGATAAGTGGAGAGTCAGGTGATAGATGGTGAGACAGGTGGGTGATGGAGGGACAGGTGATAGATGGAGAGACAGGTGGGTGATGGAGAGACAGGTGATAGATGGAGAGACAGGTGGGTGATGGAGAGACAGGTGATAGATGGAGAGACAGGTGGGTGATGGAGTGACAGGTGATAGATGGAGAGACAGGTGGGTGATGGAGAGACAGGTGATAGATGGTGAGACAGGTGGGTGATGGAGGGACAGGTGATAGATGGAGAGACAGGTGGGTGATGGAGAGACAGGTGATAGATGGAGAGACAGGTGGGTGATGGAGAGACAGGTGATAGATGGAGAGACAGATGGGTGATGGAGTGACAGGTGATAGATGGAGAGACAGGTGGGTGATGGAGAGACAGGTGATAGATGTTGAGACAGGTGGGTGATGGAGGGACAGGTGATAGATGGAGAGACAGGTGGGTGATGGAGAGACAGGTGATAGATGGAGAGACAAGTGGGTGATGGAGAGACAGGTGATAGATGAGAGACAGGTGTTCTATGGGGAGACAGGTGGGTGATGGAGGGACAGGTGATAGATGAGAGACAGGTGGGTGATGGAGGGACAGGTAATAGATGAGAGACAAGGGATAGATTGAGAGATAGATGGGTGGGTGATGGAGAGACGGGTGATAGATGGAGAGTAGGACAGGTGATAGATGGTGAGACAGGTGGGTGATGGAGGGACAGGTGATAGATGGAGAGACAGGTGGGTGATGGAGAGACAGGTGATAGATGGAGAGACAGGTGGGTGATGGAGAGACAGGTGATAGATGGAGAGACGGGTGGGTGATGGAGGGTCAGGTGATAGATGGAGAGACAGGTGGGTGATGGAGAGACAGGTGATAGATGGTGAGACAGGTGGGTGATGGAGGGACAGGTGATAGATGGAGAGACAGGTGGGTGATGGAGAGACAGGTGATAGATGGAGAGACAGGTGGGTGATGGAGAGACAGGTGATAGATGGAGAGACAGGTGATAGATGGAGAGACAGGTGGGTGATGGAGGGACAGGTGATAGATGAGAGACAGGTGGGTGATGGAGAGACAGGTGATAGATGAGAGACGGATGATAGATGAGAGACAGGTTGGTGATGGAGAGACAGGTGATAGATGAGAGACGGGTGTTCTATGGGGAGACGGATGATAGATGAGAGACAGGTTGGTGATGGAGAGACAGGTAATAGATGAGAGACAAGGGATAGATTGAGAGATAGATGGGTGGGTGATGGAGAGACGGGTGATAGATGGAGAGTAGGACAGGTGATAGATGGTGAGACAGGTGGGTGATGGAGGGACAGGTGATAGATGAGAGACAGGTGGGTGATGAAGGGACAGGTGATAGATGAGAGACAAGGGATAGATTGAGAGATAGATGGGTGGGTGATGGAGAGACGGGTGATAGATGGAGAGTACTGGTGGTAGATTGAGTAACAGGTGATAGATGGAGTGACGGGTGTGAGTGGAAATACAGTTGGGTTGGTGGAGAGACAGATGGATGATGCAGAGACAGGTAGTAGATTGAGAGACGGGTGTGTGATGGAGAGACAGGTGATAGATGGAGAGACAGATGGATTATGCAGAGACAGGTAGTAGATTGAGGGTGTGTGATGGAGATATACACGGAGATATTGATAGTCCGATACCGAACCCAATTCTAATCCCACGAGTGGTTGGAACTAACGTATTTGAGAGTTCCTTAGCTTCCGAAACACAAGGTGTTTCTTGAATTTCTTCTGTAAAATGTGAAAAAAACATGTCTATATACCAGGTATAATAAAATCATTCAAGTCAATGACTTGACCAACACCCTCCGGATTGTACTCTCGGGGAGGAACTCTGGTATACATGGTGTCCTTTTCGTGTCTAGCGGACTTCGCACACGTGTCACCTTGTCACTGTTTAGGACTGGATTAAAGCGTATATCAAGAAATTGATATGCATAGTAAAACATAATCCTGGAAAATCAATATTGGAAGTGTGTGGGTTTTGTGCACGTTATGCTTGTGGCGCTTGCCTGTCATATGGGGCATGCGTTGGGGGTAATGTGGGGGTCGGGAGTCGCAGGAAGAGGGAGTGATGCTTAGCTGTCTCTTGCAGTGGCTCATCCAGAAAGGGGGGGGGGGGGGGGGGGGGGGTGAGAGAGAGAGAGGGTTAATTTTTCCGTCGTTGTCAAAGTTGCTGGTGTCACACTGCCGTCAAGATTCATCACTAAATCAACTTTCACTAAGAATATATTCACATTGCTATGTATCCCTACTGACACGCTATTCAAAATATAAACTAACCCCCAGAAGATTACGCTGCGGTCCCTCAATAAAGAGGACGTATTCACATGATGTCAGCCACTTCACAGGATCTATTCACATATGGTCCATAAATACTAGAATCTAGGACCTATATTCATAGTTTTAAATATAAATATACCTGGTCTTGTCGAATTGTAGCTGAAAAATATCTAATTTCAAAACAAAATCCCAGCCACAACCCTCACCCCAAAACACAGCCCCGCCCCCAAAATATTAAATGGCCCGTCCCTAATGCCTGCCATTCCGATGATCTACTCACACTGCCGCCCATCCACTCGGATGGTTAATGTACACCCATGACTATCACACTGGGGATATATTCACATAATGTCTAGCATATAGAAGATCTATTCACATGATGTCTACCAGCGCAGAGCCTATTCACATAACGTCAGAATCTATTCACATGTCTACTAACACACAGAATCCATTCTCATGATATCTATAACACCGAGGATATATTCACATGATATCTACCAGTACACAGGATATATTCACGTGTCTACCAGTACACTGGAACTATTTACATGTCTACCAGTACACAGGATAAATTAACATGATGTCTACCAGTACACAAGAGATATTCACATGCCTACCAGTGCACAGGAACTATTCACATGTCTACCAGTACACAGGATATATTCACGTGTCTACCAGTACACTGGAACTATTTACATGTCTACCAGTACACAGGATATATTAACATGATGTCTACCAGTACACATGATATATTAACATGATGTCTACCAGTACACAGGATATATTAACATGATATCTACCAGTACACAGGATATATACACATGTCTACCAGTACACAGGATATATTAACATGGTGTCTACCAGTACACAGGATATGTACACATGTCTACCAGTGCACATGATATATTCACATGTCTACCAGTACACAGGATATATTCACGTGTCTACCAGTACACTGGAACTATTTACATGTCTACCAGTACACAGGATATATTAACATGATGTCTACCAGTACACATGATATATTAACATGATGTCTACCAGTACACAGGATATATTAACATGATATCTACCAGTACACAGGATATATACACATGTCTACCAGTACACAGGATATATTAACATGGTGTCTACCAGTACACAGGATATATACACATGTCTACCAGTGCACATGATATATTCACATGTCTACCAGTACACAGGGCATATTCACATGTTTACCAGTACACAGGATATATACACATGTCTACCAGGACACTGGAACTATTTACATGTCTACCAGTACACAGGATATATTAACATGATATCTACCAGAAAAAAGGGTATATCCACATGTCTATCAGTACACAGGGCATATTCACATGTCTACCAGTACACAGGCTATATCCACATGTCTACCACTACACAGGCTATATCCACATGTCTACCCCTACACAGGCTATATCCACATGTCTACCAGTACACAGAACATGTCCACATGTCTACCACTACACAGGATATATCCACATGTTTATCAGTACACAGGGCATATTCACATGTCTACCAGTACACAGGCTATATCCACATGTCTACCAGTACACAGGACATGTCCACATGTCTACCAGTACACCGGACATGTCCACATGTCTACCACTACACAGGATATATCCACATGTCTACCAGTACACAGGATATATCCACATGTCTACCACCACACAGGCTATATCCACATGTCTTCCAGTACACAGGACATGTCCACATGTCTACCACTACACAGGATATATCCACATGTCTACCACTACACAGGATATATCCACATGTCTATCAGTACACAGAACATGTCCACATGTCTACCACTACACAGGATATATCCACATGTCTATCAGTACACAGGACATGTCCACGTGTCTACCAGTACACAGGACATGTCCACATGTCTACCACTACACAGGATATATCCACATGTCTATCAGTACACAGGGCATATTCATATGTCTACCAGTACACAGGCTATATCCACATGTCTACCACTACTCAGGCTATATCCACATGTCTATCAGTACACAGGGCATATTCACATGTCTATCAGTACACAGGACATATTCACATGTCTACCAGAACACAGGAACTATCCACATTTCTACCAGTACACAGGATATATCCACATGTCTACCAGTACACAGGACATGTCCACATATCTACCAGTACACAGGACATGTCCACATGTCTACCACTACACAGGACATATTCACATGTTTACCAGTAGATAGGGTATATGATGCATTCACATGATGCATTCAATACCACATCAATTCACATGATGTCTACCCTAATGAGGATCTATTTACATGGTGTCTACCCTACCAAGGATCTAGTTACATGGTGTCTACCCTACCAAGGATCTATTTACATGGTGTCTACCCTACCGAGGATCTATTTACATGGTGTTTACCCTACCAAGGATCTATTTCCATGGTGTCTACCCTACCAAAGATCTATTTACATGGTGTCTACCCTACCAAGGATCTAGTTCCATGGTGTTTACCCTACCGAGGATCTATTTACATGATGTCTACCCTACCAAGGATCTAGTTACATGGTGTTTACCCTACCAAGGATCTATTTACATGGGGTCTACCCCACCGAGGATCTATTTACATGGTGTCTACCCTACCAAGGATCTATTTACATGGTGTCTACCCTACCAAGGATCTATTTACATGGTGTCTACCTTACCAAAGATCTATTTACATGGTGTCTACCCTACCAGGGATCTATTTACATGGTGTCTACCCTACCAAGGATCTATTTACATGGTGTCTACCTTACCAAAGATCTATTTACATGGTGTCTACCCTACCGAGGATCTATTTACATGGTGTTTACCCTACCGAGGATCTATTTACATGATGTCTACCCTACCGAGGATCTATTTACATGGTGTCTACCCTACCAAAGATCTATTTACATGGTGTCTACCCTACTGAGGATCTATTTACATGGTGTCTACCAACGCACAAGACCTATTCACATGACATTTACCATACTAAGGACCATTTCAAATGTGTATCAACACGCAGAATCTATTCACATAATGGCTACCATACTGAGAATCTATTACAAGATGCATTCAATAACGAGGATTGAACCACATTATGTCCACTTAGACTATATCGAGGATCTTTTCCCAGGATATATTCAATACCAAGAATCTATTCACATCATGTATACCATACCAAGGATCTATTTACATGGTGTCTACCAACACACAAGACTTATTCACATGACATTTACCATACCAAGGATCAACCACATGATGCATTCTTTATCGAGGATCAATACACATGATGTATTCAATATCGGGGATCAATCCACAACATTATTTCTACCATACCTAGGATGTATTCGCATGATGTCAATCAACACACAGGAACTATTCACATAATGTCTGTTAACACTCAGGATCTTTTCACATGATATCTATCTACACACAGTAACTATTCACATGATGTCTGTCAACACTTGGGGTCTATTAACATGATATCTATCTACACACAGGAACTATTCACATGATGTCTGTCAACACTCAGGATCTATTAACATGATATCTATCTACACACAGGAACTATTCACATGATGTCTGTCAACACTCGGAATCTATTCACATGATATCTATCTACACACAGGAACTATTCACATGATGTCTGTTAACACTCAGGATCTTTTCACATGATATCTATCTACACACAGGAACTATTCACATAATGTCTGTCAACACTCGGGATCTATTCACATGGTATATATCTACACACAGGAACTATTCACATGATGTTTGTCAACCCTCAGGATCTTTTCACATGATATCTATCTACACACAGGAACTATTCACATGATGTATGTCAACACTCGGGATCTATTCACACTTCTCTCTATCCACTCTGACAATATGTTTACGCTGACATTCATCCTTAATTAGCTTCAAATCAATAACCGGCATACACCATGTCAACATGATCAATTAATCCTCCAACTCACTGCACACTGTACACCACGTACAAACGAAGATAATTATATCTAGAAATAGCTGATAAAACATAAATCCTTTTTCCTCCGATCTATTTATTTAGGTCGCCATGTCAATGATGATATCAATTTTTCCACAGCGTAAATTGTGGATAACCCTTCCAAACAAACTAAACAAATACCCAATACACGTCCAATCGACCCGATACACGTCCAGCGATCATTGAATTTACGAAGGTCGAAATACGCACTGGGGTAACAGCTGACGGACCTGAAATCGACACAGATCTTCGCAACTATGTTAATCTGCTTGCGACATGACATCGCAGGACGTTGTCAATATGCGGTGGTGTATCTGTCTCAGGGTCGTCCTTACACGCATGACAAGTCGTATGTCACATCTGTCCATTAAACGCGGGGGCAGGGGCATATTAATGTATGTGACATTGTGATATTGTTTGTTTCAGCGTGTGCCATTGAAAACGAAAGGGTCGGTTGTGTATACATCCACATATATATTTCTCCCTGAAACATAACATTTCAGTCCTAAAACCTTGAAAGAAATAATACAAAATTCAGTAAATCACTTCCCCAATAAAACAAATTACACATGAAAATGTACCGTTAGACATATACAATGATAAAAAGCATAGACGTGATTTTGACATCAAAGCAACGTTTGTCTTAATAAACAGCTGCTGAAACGATCGTTTGATACATTATACACCATTGCCCCCCACGCTACAAATGATTGACCATTTTGTAAATCAAACCTGCTATCTGATGTTATTGATAACGGTGATGAAGAGGACTAGCCTCGTGGACGAATTTATGTCATCCATTTGCATGGCAACCTTGACCGAGGAATAGGCCGCCAGGTGTTCGGGGGATCTTCTCTCGGTGATGGCTCAGGTCAACGCCAATTAAGAACACCGGGGGGGGGGGGAAATTGGGCAGAAACGCCACGGGGGAGGGGCAGTATAGTTATGATGTTGTCCAGATTGACTGTTACTGAATGAGCACTGCTAACTAGCTCGCTCTCACATTAGCATAATGAAAAGATGTGAAATCATTCAACATCGCCAACACATGTGCTAGAGCTATCGCAATGATCACTCGGTTCAATATACCCATTCGGCCCAGAAATCCCTACATTCACCGTATCCCTATTGACACCGTGGGTTACGTAGCTTGGTATCGGGGAACCGACAGATCCACTAGCGTGTTGTTGGATATAGTCATCAGGATTTCCTACCCTCGAGAAATGCCCAGCAAGCGGCCATGATGCGAAGGAATCGACCGGTTTTGCCAAAGCATTGACAAGCTTGTACTGATTGCACATGAAGAATGAATGAAAAAATACATCGAGATCTCCATGAAGATTCCAACATCCTCGTTATGGTTCAAATTCCCATTTAGGCTGCTAAGCCAGCCTATACCGGCAGGCAAGCTGTCGTCTGCTACTGCTCCGATCTATACGATCATCTGTTCCTAAGAGGAAGCTTATGGGTGAACGCACGAATGGTGTATGTCAGCTTGTTGTTGTGGTCTAACGTCCCGGCATGTGTTGATGAAATATAACCCCCAACATCAGTCACAGCACACACAACACGAATAATATCAGGGCACTTTCCCGACGAACTGGAATCGGTTTCGGCGGAACGTCAGAACGAATTGACAACACTATCATTATAAATGCTATTATTAATGGAATATAGGCCAAAGCTGTATGGGGAAAATGTGCTGTTATTTCATGGACGATGCCAGGCCACCTGTCGTTCTCCATTGATAGTTCTCTCGGTAGCTATGGCAACAGATATGTGAGTATGACCCCGATGAGGGGTTGTGTATTGTAGAATTTACTTACCGAGTATACCTCTATTACGACCCGTGGTCGCTGATCAATCCATCCTTGCCTTGATGATTAGCTATCCTCTGTATACATCCAAAACCGTGGCTTCAGCTTTCACAATTCGCTTCTCTCGTTTTGCTGCTTGAGTACATCTACCCAATACATAAGTTTACTGTAGTCCAAGAAAATCTAAGTCGGGAAAATAACACATAGCAAATATACAGATTCGATAGGAAAAAACCTGTGCATAAATCACCTCGGAGTGAAAGCGAGGCCGACTACAACGCGTGCAGTCTTGACGCTCGCGGAGTCGAGGGAGGAAGCAGCAAGGTTACTCGAGAGGGACTCGGCAATTCCCGGCTCTGCTCGCCGGCATCGATTCAGCAAGGTCTGATTATGATAATGAGACGCGAATAACTAGCATCCAGTGTTACTGTCAATCGAACTCTGAACAAGTGGGTTGCTTCCAGCGAAACGTGCACTCGTGACGGGGAGGCCAGCGGGTCGTTGGAAGTCGTGTCACCGCTGTTTATGACGGCTGGTACTGGTTTTAATTAATACCTAATTTTGTTTCCTAGTGTAAACGCGTGGCGAGGAATGTTTGGATGATTAAACCTTTTTCGCCTTCATGTGTTGTTTACAATTTATATGTATGGTATGAGTGTATTGTTTTTTGTATTCGGTATTTTTATGTGTTTCAGTCTGTTAAAATAAACGATATTCATTACTTTCTTTAACAGAGCGAGGAATGTGTTTTTTGTGCTGAAAAATAATAAATAGCTGCATGAATATTCAATTTGTTTAATTATTGTAAAACGATAGATAGCCTACTTTATCATTGTTGTCGCGAAAAAATACTAAATGCCTATTTAGAATGTGTCCATTCAGCGGATCCAGAGAGGGACGGGGTTGTGGTGGTGAGGGGTACGCGTACCCCCCGATCTACCCAACCACCCAAAGTTCAATTCATCCGTATGTTCTACACATCCGGATATATACAGCAACAAGAAAACGATGACATACAGTACAGAAAAAATCATGTTTAAACAAGTAATAAAGTGTTGAAATTCGATATTTGAAACAATTTCCTTAAAATACTATTACTAACTACAGAGTTAATAACGTAGGGACCGGCCAACTGACATCACGAGGGGGCTGGCATTTTGTATGGGGACTGGATATTTTTTTCAGCAAAAGCTGCAAAACGAGAAATGTTATTATTTTTAAAAAATAATTTTAAAAACTTGCAACAATGTAATTTTGTGCCAGGCAACTTCTTTTTTTACAACAGTCTGAAGCATGATTAATTCACACACACACACACACACACACACACACACACACACACACACACACACACACACACACACACACACACACACACACACGTGTGTGTGTGTGTGTGTGTGTGTTTATGTATTGAGAGCTGTTGTATTACTATTGGCTGAACCTAAATCAACATATTTCAGTACTGTAGCGAATAAACAACAATGTCAGGTGAACCGTACTTTATAACAAAACCCTTTGAAACACAATGAAATATTTTTTGGTTCAGAAAAAAAATATTAATTAATGTAATACGAAGGACTCTTGGCAGCTTTGAGCTTATATTTATTACAGTTTCATTTTAGATGGAAATACATTGAGTGTTGAACATAATAACACTATATTTCATATTATAATTACTTTTCAAGGTATCACACTTCTTTGTATATAGCACTTAACGTCGGTACTCTGCGTAAAATGTTTGATGTCAACACATAGTCTACACATCCCGAATAAAATCAAAAAAGAAATATATGTATTAGTATGAGTCACTCGAGCCTACTATGATATCAAGGATAAACTCCGGGATAGTGTGCACTTGAAATGAAGAAGGAAGAAAAAGTTACATCCGTCTTATTTGTCACTGATTAGTCGCAATGGCAACAGCTCCTTTGATTTTATTTCGTGACTAAAACAGCCAGGAATGAGAGGTCATACAGTCTCCCCCCTATATTGGAGTGAGTTCATGTTTTGGTTGGTTGGTTTGTTGTTTAACGCCGCACTCAGCAATATTCCGGCTATATGACGGCGGTCTGTAAATAATCGAGTCTGGACTTGACAATCCAGTGATTAATATCATGAGCATCGATCCACGCAATCGGGATCGATGACATGCATCAACCAAGTCAGCGAGCCTGACCACCCGATCCCGTTGGTCGCCTCTTACGACAACCATAGTCGCCTTTTACGGCAAGCATGGGTTGCTGAGGACCTATTCTATCCCGGATCTTCACGGGTCAGTGAGTTTATTAGTTCAGTAAGAACTACATATTAGTTATATCGCGACGTGTCAACTTAAACTGGGAGGAAAATCCGAAGTGATGCAGGTTTTAGAACTTTATAACCGGTGAAATCACGACCACGGTGCTGTCAAACCTAGAATTAACAAGGCGAAACTGGGATTCGAACTGACGATCATAGGTTTCTGGCCCGCCTAAGGGACGCAACCCTGCAGAGCGATTTGTGACGCCTTAGACGACAGGAGAACTGGCGACGCCACCAACATCCACCCGACCCCCACTCCCCCTTCCCCTTCCCCACCTTGAAAATATACACCATCGCAAAACTATAGATATACGTGGGTCATATGAGTTACATGGACAAGAGACTTGCTCTCTTATACCTCTGATCAAAGTATATGCAAACTACGTTTATAACGATAACGCTTATAACGAACTGACCAATATAATGAACTTATCTTTTAGTCCCGGCCATTTGTTGTATATATGCTGTATATATGCTTGTAACGAACTACGGTTATTACGAACTAAAATTAGTGGTCCCTTTGAGTTCGTTATAACCGTAGTTTACTGTATGTGCAAACGAAATATGTGTTGTAAAAACTGAAATTGTTGTCGAATTATTTTTATAACCTCAAATTAAAGGCATTTCTAAGTTGCATACAAATTATACCAACAATGCTAAAGTTATCATCCTGGTCAAATTATATGTTAAAACGTTTAAAATCCGGGTTTGAACGGCATACGCGAAGTATCCGTGTGCGTATCACGCGACTAAAGATAAAAAAAACGTTTCCGTTTCGCGTGGAAATGGACATCATGAATTTTCCTCCCAAAACTGTCAATCATTGCAGTTCATTATTTCAAACTGAATCTGTTTATTTACCTGTCTGTCTGACAGTGCATGTTGAGTTCTTGAGTGAGTGTGCCGCTTTTAGCAATATTCCAGCAATAACACGGCGCGGAACACCAGAAAAGTCTTTCACACATTATACCCCTATGGGGGATCGAACCCGGGGCCTTGGCGTGACGAGGGAATGCTACAATGTAAAAATGTGTTTAGTGTGTAAACACAGAAAAGACATGTTTAGATCAACACTTTATTAGGAATGTGTTTTCATCATAAAAGGAATGCAAATTTAATGTGTTCTATCTAAACGCATTTAGGTCTAAACACATGATATGAGCTATCGTCTCACAGCCTCAGCATCACCTTAACACAACATCCCCATAATATAAACATGTTCGGAATTTAAACACGTTAAAACATGTTTCCACCAGGACTTACAACGAATTTAGCACAATATTAACATAAAATGTACAACTTAAAAAAAAATTGGTGACTATGAAAATGACACTTGTGACGGCAACATCTGCAGTCTCTGAAATACAGATGGTAGCGGAAGGACAGAAGCCCAGAGGATGCAGGATGCGTATCCCAGCGAAGTTTAAAAAATCTTTGTTTTCATAAATGTATTGTTGCTGTGTGACTTATAATATTTCTCTCATACAGGAAGCGGACAATGAAAGTATATTTGATAACTACGATAGACCCTTAATGTGTTTAGTTACCAAGTTACCACCCATCCACACTCAAATTAATCAATTTGTACTGCCAAAAGAGCTTTTAAGACATAAAACTTTCAATTTAAGATATATTTTCAAACCCCCATATTTTAGAGCCGGGTAGGATGGGGCCAACAAGTGCATCAAATCAATTGAAACTGGCATTGTATTAAGAGATTAACATATCTTGATCTGGATAGTGCATTGCTTTGTTGGTCTTTCCACATGACGACTTTTTGGTTTCAATACATTTGCGCTTATTACTGAAGATTACACCGGAGATATATATCGACATTATGTCATGGGATATTATTAAGTAAAAAAATTGTTGATAGTCTCGCTCTGTTCCACCAATATAACGAGTTTCTCCATAATACACGTTACTGAGATGAACAGGTGTTTGGGAAGTAACTGAGATGAACACGTGTGTGGGAAGTAACTGAGATTAACACGTATTTGGGACGTAACTGAGATTAACACGTGTGTGGGAAGTAACTAAGATTAACACGTGTTTGGGAATTAACTGAGATTAACGCGTATTTGGGAAGTAACTGAGATGAACACGTGTTTGGGAAGTAACTGAGATTAACACGTATTTGGAAAGTAACTGAGATTAACACGTGTTTGAGAATTAACTGAGATTAACAGGTGTTTGGGAAGTAACTAAGATGAACACGTGTTTTGGAATTAACTGAGATTAACACGTGTTTGGGAAGTAACTGAGATTAACACGTGTGTGGGAAGTAACTGAGATTAACACGTGTTTGGGAAGTAACTGAGATGAACACGTGTTTGAGAATTAACTGAGATTAACACGTGTTTGGGAAGTAACTGAGATTAACACGTGTTTGGAAAGTAATTGAGATGAACACGTATTTGGGACGTAACTGAGATTAACACGTGTTTGGGAAGTAACTGAGATTAACATGTGTTTGGGAAGTAACTGAGATTAACACGTGTGTGGGAAGTAACTGAGATTAACACGTATTTGGGCCGTAACTGAGATTAGCACGTATTTGGGACGTAACTGAGATTAACACGTGTTTGAGAATTAACTGAGATTAACACGTATTTGGGCCGTAACTGAGATTAGCACGTATTTGGGACGTAACTGAGATTAACACGTGTGTGGGAAGTAACTGAGATTAACACGTGTTTGGGAATTAACTGAGATTAACGCGTATTTGGGCCGTAACTGAGATTAACATGTGTTTGGGAAGTAACTGAGATTAACACGTATTTGGAAAGTAACTGAGATTAACGCGAGTGTGGGAAGTAACTGAGATTAACACGTGTTTGAGAATTAACTGAGATTAACACGTATTTGGGAAGTAACTGAGATTAACACGTGTTTGGGAAGTAACTGAGATTAACAAGTGTTTGGGAATTAACTGAGATTAACACGTGTTTGGGAATTAACTGAGATGAACACGTGTTTGGAAAGTAATTGAGATGAACACGTATTTGGGACGTAACTGAGATTAACACGTGTTTGGGAAGTAACTGAGATTAGTACGTGTTTGGGAAGTAACTGAGATTAACACGTATTTGGGAAGTAACTGGGATTAACACGTGTTTGGGAAGTAACTGAGATTAATACGCGTTTGGGAAGTAACCGAATTCAACACGTGTTTGGGAAGTTACTGAGATTAACACGTGTTTGAGAAGTAACTGAGATTAACACGTATTTGGGAAGTAACTGAGATTAACAGATATTTGAGAAGTAACTGAGATTAACACGTATTTGGGAAGTAACTGAGATTAACAGTGACGTATTTGGGACGTAAATGAGATTAACACGTGTTTGGGAAGTAACTGAGATCAACACGTGTTTGGGAAGTAACTGAGATCATCACGTGTTTGGGAAGTAATTGAGATTAATACGTGTTTGGGAAGTAATTGAGATCAACACGTGTTTGGGAAGTAATTAAGGTCAACACGTGTTTGGGAAGTAATTGAGATCATCACGTGTTTGGGAAGTAATTGAGATTAACACGTGTTTGGGAAGTAATTGAGATCAACACGTGTTTTAGAAGTAACTGAGATTAACGCGTGTTTGGGAATTAACTGAGATTAACATGTGTTTGGGAAGTAACTGAGATTAACATGTGTTTGGGAAGTAACTGAGTTTAAAACGTGTTTGGGAAGCTTTGTTTGGGTCATGATTGTGTTCCGAATTTGTACAACTGACAGTATGTGTGACCACAAACACTTTGGCCGCTGAGTAATATCTGCATAAATAGGGTATATGGTACAATGCACACTATGTGCAAGTTACTGACTTTAACACCGCTTTGAACAGTATTTATGATATATCACGGTGTGTTACATGTGGAAGCAAAGCCTGAAGTGAAGCAGAAGTATTAGGTTTACTTGAACGCATGAACACAGGCATTGTGCTGTCAAACCAATCATCCTGGTCAAGGCAAATCTTGGGTTCGACCCACGATCATAACATCAGGCGCATATACATCATGTATCTTTGGTAGTAGTGAATATCTGGTGCAGTTGTACTAATGCGATAAAATTGAAATAGTTGTTTGAGGGTGGCTTAAAGTGCAACAAACAAGTAACGGCTCTTCGCTGGTGATGTGTTTGATACGGATATCATAGTTGTGTCTTTGGTCGTAGGTCTGCAGTGTTCGGGCGACTGTTTTCAGCCTAGGAACGTTTTGATGTATTGGTCAAATCCAGTTTTTAAGTGTACACTCTCTTTTGCTCGGTTATAATAGTGATATAAATATTGCAATAGTATGCGATAGTATGATGGAGACTTCATGGTATTATTGGACTTTATTTAGAAGAATGTATTAATTAAGGGACATACTCTGATTATTGTTTTAAATAATTGCATGAATATGTTCTGAATGGCTGCTCTCATGTTTAATCATGGTTCTACAACACGCGAGCCCATTCTTCCTAATTAGCACTAATTCCCCCAACAAATCTTGTTAATCGTGCTATGTTTTATGATGGAGTAAAGGTAATGGGCTATCCTCATCTACTCAGGTAATTGCCTCCCTACATTGTTTTCCGCTGATTGTAATGACAATCAAACCGTATGACCTTTTTCGTGTCACGGGATCTTCCGTCCTGGGTTGTCAGTCAGCGAGAACGTAATGAATATCCATGTACAATGGAACATGGAGGCTAAAACATAAACTGCGAGCAAAAGAAAGTTAATACATGAAAATTAAAAATGTTAAAAAGTTACAAACGTTATGAAAATGTTGCCATATTGAAAACAGTTAAAAGATAACGTCCCAAACATAACTGTGATACCCTTATGAAATACATCACTATCGAATAACCATTTCTTGTGTGGGTTGTGGGTTCGAATCCCGGTTCTTGTTCTTCTGCTGACCCCAAACCTGAGATCGAACACCTCCGCCAAGTCTTCACCCACCTCAACAATTATCCACCCAAACTAGTCGATAAAGTCATCGCCTCTGTACTCTATCCCACACCCAGACCTGCGACCCTTAAACCCGAATCAGCGCCCTTCCGCATCGCCCTCCCGTTCATAGGAAAAGCCTCCCACATAATCAGCCGCCTCTCAAACAGCAAGCCAACGTCGACACCCACTTCACCAGCTCCAACTCCCTCAACAGCCTGCTAAAAGCCAACGGCAGGAACACAACCAAACCCCAAGAGCCTAAAGGTGTAGCTTACAAAATTGACTGCAACTGTGGACAATCTTACGTAGGTGAAACATCCCGCCCAATCAACACCAGAATGAAAGAGCACAAAACCTCCACCATTTAATCCGACAGCAAATCAGCCATCTCGGACCATATCAGCAACTGTCCCAATCACAGTATCAACTGGGACAACGTCCAAATCCTCGCCAACAACCTCCATGATTTCACTAAAAGAAAACTAACAGAAGCAGTCCACATTCGCCGCCACAAGCCATCAATCAACAGAGATCAAGGCTATTTCATCCCATCCGCCTACCATGAACTCATCAAGCAATAATCACTGTCCATCAATGTGTTCTCTGTCTATCGTGTTGTGACAGCATTATCCCTTTGTTGTCACCACCTACCAATGTTATCCCACTCATGTATGCAATTGTTGTTACTGTTAATCCTCTACTGTTAATCCTCCACCTACTATATATATTCTGTACTATGTCCCTCATTCAGTCTTGCTTGACAACGGTATAAGGATCTTACGTCGCTTTTCACAGTATTAAAGAAGTTGTTATCCATAAAATTTTGTCTATCTTGTCATCCGTCAACTTCTAAGTAATGCCTATCAAACAAATTAATCACTTTGGTTGAACTACGAAACGAAACTCTGCACAACTCGGCCACCCTTGCCCACATAAACATAAGCACCGACCATTTGATAGTCTTGGGGAGGCCTGGGATTTTATCGAAAAAAATAAATAATCCCCGAAAAGTCTTGAAATAAATAATTATGTTTCAGACTGTTAAAAAGTAGCTGCCACGCTAATGACATTGTTAGGAAGGTGTTTTTTGGTTTTGTTTTGTTTTAAATCAGGCATATAGCTTTAAAAATATCTGGTTTTGTAGCTGTAACTGAAAAAAATATCTAATATCGAAACACAATAACACCCCACCCCCCACCCCCACCCAAACACACACACACACACACACACACACGCACACACACTTCAGCGAATATCAAATGGTCGGTCCCTTAATAGAGTGGTAAGGCATCTCAATACCAGGAAACACATTAGAATATTATATCACAATCACACTACTCTAAATTGAACACCTTCTTTAAAATACATCACACATCATTCAACATCCAACGCTATAATATTGTTAGAACAAATGAGCAATACTATAGGGGGTATAACATTACGGAAGTTTAATAATTTTATAATATCCTTCAAATCTCCATTTGAGTTAAAGTAAAGATCGAATGATATGAAGTCCAAAACATAACACTCCCAAACGCCGTGGATGCGAGGGTGCGTTATCTGTGTTTAGCAACTGGGTGTGGCTGGGGTTGGCTTTCACACGTTATTGTATTTATTAACTGCACTGGTTTGGGTTAAGGCTCAGGTTATTTCTCTGATAAACGTATATATATATATGTACAAGAGTATATACATGTAAGATCTATTCCAGGAAGCTCAAGTTGGTAACATGAATTAATAAGTGAGTTACACACTTTACTGACTGAGCATGGTTTTACGCCGCTTTTAGCAATATTCCAGCAATATCACGGCGGGGGACACCAGAAATGGGCTTCACACATTGTACCCATGTCGGGAATCGAACCCGGGTCTTCGGCGTGACGAGCGAACGCTTTAACCACTAGGCTACCCGACCGCCCCGTTAGACACTTTAACGTAATAATGTGTTCTAATGCGCAATGAATCTGGTCTGAAGTTTCAAAGTGGATATATTTAAGTTGATAACGATTTACATATTTTAAACATATTTGTCCAGATATAACAATTCTTTGTGATATAAGTGTATGTGTCTGTGTGTGAAGTGTGTGTGAGCATGTGTGTGTGCGTGCATGAGTTGGGTGTTGGGGGTTCCACGTATCAACTGTTCCACGTATTCAAGCAGAATAATTCTGGCATCGCTCGTAAATCTTTTCCTGTTACTCGTCTTCGGTTTGATATAGTGCTCGCGTTCGATTTTAAAAACCCCGAAGACCCTGGTGAACGCGCGCTGACCAAAGAATGACCGAAATTAACTTTGGTTGACCAATGTTAGCACATGTTAATTGACTGATGTCATACTACGGTTGACCTGCTCAGACGTACTGAACCCAGGGGGTGCGGTCGTTAAGGCTAATTGCTTGTACTGATTGATTGATGCAAACATGGATGAAAACATTGTATGTACATATACGTATTCTGATAGGCGTCAGGGAAATTTAACTTTCGATTATTGATATAGGCTTTAGTACCAATAAAGAAACAGAGAAATATATTAATATTTTTATTTTTATTAATGTTTATTTTATCTCAGTGCGCATTTCAACAGGCTGTTGTCAAAATGTCAAAGTTAATAACGTCTATGAATTGCCTTTTTAGAGTCAATATTATCATGAGAATAATTTAAAATCATTTGTAAATCCGTATAAAATATTATTGTTTATATTCATGTGATCAGCATTAAATTTTAGAAGGTAACGTCATCATATACGAACGGAAACGACAAACTAAACAGTTCGTATTCTGTGGGCATACTCACGCCATTAACCCGTGATCGTGGGTTCGAATCCCGGGTCGCCTCGATTATGTTTCTAGGTTTGTCAGCACCATACACAAAAATGGTAAATGTCCGAGAACTGGTTCACTTTCGGGTCTCCTCCCATATTAAGCTGACACGCCGTGATATAACTGGAATATTGTTCAAAGCGGCGTTAATCCCAACTGACTCACTCAATCACCCTATGAATACCATACCATATCCGCCAAGGCTGGACTCCCAGGTCAGATAAGGCCATTTATGTCCTCAGTGAGTGTTGGCCCGAAAATCCCCAGTTTGTATTAAATAACGAAATTGTAAGTCTTTTTAAGGCTGCCCGGGCGTCTAAAGTACCGTCATTCCCTGTGCAGAGTTGCGTCTAAGTCGAGTCAGACTCACTCACTCATAAATCAGTACTTCGAGAAATGTTCATTTGGTAGGAGAAAAGTCCATGCATTATAGAATTTCGAGAAATCCCGATTGCAATTACTGAATCCCAATGTTTCGTGTATCTTTAAGAAATATCACATAAGTCTCGACTGACGTTACAATTAGAATTTACGTGCAAGAACAACACGCATGTATATGAACATCTATATAAATTCAATGCAATAATGTCACATGAAACTGAATGACTGAATCACGTAATGGTGCAGTGCATATGTGATGGAAAGACACGCTCTCCCCACGCGTACGTTGAATGCTTTTCTGGAACCCGAGTGTAGCGTTTGAAGTGATGACAGGTAATACATATATCGGATACCTACCTACACAGACAATTTAATCTACCGAATGGGAGATAATCTGTCGACGGGATATTATTGAGTTTCTGAAACAGTCTCTTCCCTAGATTGCGATCGATTATGGAATCGATATAACTCTGCCCCACTGTGCTGTGGTTAAAGGGGCAGTCTTTCTCCTTAATGTCTTGTGTTCCTTTATTTAGGATTCATCACGGCCCGACGCAAAGGGTAGCTATTTTAAGTGTAGTATAGTCAAGTGAAAGGATTATTATGTAAAAATGTAAGGTGAAGATTAGCGATTTACTGTTTAAGGTAGTTTAGCGCCATGCATGATAAATATATAACGTCAATGTCGATATTCACGGGTAGTAATACTGTATAGTATAGTCTACTTCAATATCGTGTACGGTACTTTAGATCTATGTAGATCAATGCTCATGATGTCAATCACTGGATTGTCTCGCCCAGGCTCGATTATTTACAGACCACCGTCACATAGCTGGAATATTGCTGAGTGCGGCGTTAAACAACTAACAAACAAAAACTCATATCATATTAACATTTCTTAAAATGTCCACTGCACATGAAAACCAGAGACCGCACAGTAAGGCTACCATTGGGTGTAAAAGGCAAATAATTGATGGATTACTGAGAGAATGGCCCCTGATCACCGAGAGAATGTCCCCTGTACGCAATCCATGCCTGTTACGAGGGCTGGTCAAAACGAAGCCCTTAGCCTGACTAACTTTCTACTATGAGCCACAACAAAGTGAACAAGTCAATGTAGTACATTGTTTGAGTAGTTCATTGCAAGTGCATTTGGTCTGTTGAGGCCGTGTGTATACTAGTATTAGTGACAGCCAGGTGAAGATGACAAATGGAAACAGAAATGGAAAAGAATGTATTGAGTACTGAGCAATCATCAAGTTATTTTTACTTCAGAGAACTGTACTCCCCAAGAAATCCATGACCGCATGTCACAATTGTATGCGGGATAAGTGTCCTAGCTATTCCACAGTTAAACGTTGGACAGCTATGTTTAAGGCTGGCACCATTCCAGTTCTCCGGCACCAAAGAAGTTCAAGTCTTGAAGGAGGTTATGGCAACTGTATTCTGGGATGCAAAAGGCAGGATCCTTGTTGATTACTAGAAAGTCAAAACACGATTACCGGTGCCTACTATGCTGAATTGCTTCATCGCCTGAGAGATTCGATCAAAGAAAACCGGCGAGGAATAAAGACTGCTGGAGTTCTACTCCTTCATGACAATGCCTCTTCTCACACCTCTCGACTTGCAAAGGCTGTTGTGCGACAATGTGGGTTCGGGGAGCTCCCTCACCCTCCATACTCGCCAGACCTGGCAACAAGTGTTTTCCACCTGTTTCCTCAACTCAAAGAACACCTTCGTGGAAAACGCTACGACGACAACGATGACCTCAAAGCTGCTGTGAACTGGTATTTCAGGGTGGCTTCAGAAAACCTCTTTCTGATAAGAACTGTAAAGCTTCACTTCTCAATGAGAAGTGTATTAAAAAGCAGGGAGATTATGTTGAAAAATAAAATTTAAAACAACCAACATTGTTGGTTTTGTTTGTTAGGCTTAGAACTTTTTGACCAGCCTTCGCGTGTCAGACAACCTCCTGCCCAACACATGCATCGTGGAAACGATGAATATCCCTTCCACTGTATGTCGCTGCATGTGTGCGCAACAGATATGCCCTGTAAAGACGCTGTTGAAGTTCGTAATAACCAAACTCGCTGCTGACGCAGATAGATTTCAGTTCGTTTCAACGGTCATCTCCAGAATACACGGTTGATTGTAAGGAATGAAGTGTGCCCGCTGTTCACAAGCACTCGGATACATAAACGCTTCTAGAGGACTAGGGCCGTTACGGGAGATACTCATAAACTCACTGCCCTGACCAGGAAGATATTTTCAGAGGCGCATACTGTTTATATTGCTTTGTTACAACTTCATACATGTACAGCATTAAGACACGAATCGCTATAACATGGATGGGTTTGGGTTTAGGAGGTCTGGATTTACCCTTATCCTTCGAAATCATAAGGGAATCAATGGCAGAATGATCAAAGGATCCATAAACTGTATTCTTTGGGGATAGTGAGTCAATTGTGTTTTACGCCGCTCTGAGCAGGATTTCAGTTACATCACGGCGTGTCAGTTTGGTGTTGGGGAACGCCCGAAGTGATGCAGATCTTAGACGGTTTGCAACTTTGGTGAATATGGTGCTGACAAACCTAGAAACAAAACCAAGGTGAATGCAGGATTTGAATATAGGGGCTTAGGATTCTGCAACACGGTGAATTACGGCGCCATAGACGACTTGGGTCAACATGCCCCCGGTGCTACGTGAGGGTAATAATTAAGAGATGGGGGCCTATAGATCAAGTGAAGCAAGAATCGAATATTCAGTAAGATGAACGTCAAGATGAAAGGCAGGATGAACGTCAAGTTGAAAGTTAAGATGAACTTCAGGATGAACGTTAGAATGAACGTCAAGATGAACGTCAGGATGAACATCGAGATGAACGTCAAGATGAACGTTAGGATGAACGTCAAGATGAACGTCAGGATGAACGTCAAGATGAACGTCAGGATGAACGTCAAGATGAACGTTAGGATGAACGTCAAGATGAACGTTAGGATGAACGTCAAGATGAACGTCAGGATGAATGTCAAGATGAAAGTCGGCATGAACGTCAGGATGAACGTCAGGAATAACGTCAGGATGAACGTCAAGATGAAAGTCGGGATGAACGTCAAGATGAACGTCAGGATGAACGTCAAGATGAACGTCAGGATGAACGGCAGGGTGAACAAGTTTTCAAACATAGGCCTGTACAATTAAATCCCCGAACACATTACTGTATATAAAACACTGCTAAATATCATGACCCACGCATCATGTTTGATAAATGTCGGTGTTACGACCAACACAAATCTATGCCCAAAGATGGAAAGTTTACCAAATGCCATTTTCTCCCAAATTAGACTTACTGCTGGATTTGATGTTATAAAAACATATTATGAAAATGTTAAAAAAAAGGGTAAACTCTAGTTGTCAGCCCTAGGAACTCCTCTAAAAGGCATTATAAAGAATAAATTAGAGGCCAGCGCTGATCTTTGTTACATCATGACTCTTAAAAAAGGGAAAATTTTATTCTTTTTCATTTTCTATAGTGCATTGTTATGACTTCAGGCACTGGATACTATTGAAGGTATTTGTCACAAAACGGTCGTAGCAACCCCAGATATCACATAAAAAGGCCCCTATATCATTAACAAAGCGTTGAAACCACTGCTATATGCCTAGGTTCAACACGAAAATCTAACACAAATGCTCGAGTACGTATATCCAGAGACAAAGCAGAAGATTGTCAGTACATGGGATACGCACTTGAGTAAACAAGTCAAGTATACCTACCCATTTCACGGCCACAGTCTTTTCAGCGGTGTTGGAAAGTTAGATTGATGAAGGCGCAAAACAGCATCAATGCAGTGAGAAATGTGTTTTCGATTGACCATATTCTGAGACACACGCCTGTAAGAGTTACCACCCTTTGTTAGCCGTATCGCCCACTCGGCATCAACGAAGGCACTGGTGTGTGTGTGTGTGTCTGTCTCTTTCGCTCCTAAATGTTTGTTTGTTTGCTTGTTTGTTGTTTAACGCCGCACTCATTCTGCGGTATGATGGCGGCTGGTGAATAATCGAGTCTGAAACAGACAATCCAGTGGTTGATATTATCAGCCATGACCTGTCGGGTAGATGACGCGCAATCCACCAAGTCGCCGAGCCTGATCAACCGATCCAGTAAGTCGCCTCATTCTCAGTGGTGGAATAACAAACAGACCTTTTTTATGTGCGCGTGATCGCGTAAGGTCTACCGCTGTATCCAATGTTAGCTATGTCGGGATCAATCTCAGATTGTGTCATTGATTGAACACTTATACCAATAGACCACCCAACCTGAATCGTTTCGTGCCGTTGAAAAGCATCCAGGATAGAAATATGACCCTGTGCCCCGTGTTTGTCTCTAAAGCTCAATAAAGTTAGGTGGTTACAGTGTGTGACCTGACTCCTTCTGTATCGTGCCCCGCGTGGTTACAGTGTGTGACCGGACTCTTTCTTTATAACATCCCAAGTGGTTACAGTGTGTGACCGGACTCTTTCTTTATCACACCCCAAGTGGTTACAGTGTTTGACCTGACTCCTTCTATATCCTATCCCACGTGGTTACAGTGTGTGACCTGACTCCTTCTATATCCTATCCCACTTGGTTACAGTGTGTGATCTGACAGGTTCCATATAATACCCAGCATGGTTACAGTGTGTGACCTGACCCCTTCTTTGTCGTATTCCACGTGGTTACAGTGTGTGACATAACTCCTTCTTTATCGTACCCAACGTGGTTACAGTGTGTGACCTGACCCCTTCTTTGTCGTATGCCACGTGGTTAAAGTGTGTGATCTGACAGGTTCTATATAATACCCAGCATGGTTACAGTGTGTGACCTGACTCCTTCTTTATCATACACAGCGTGGTTACAGTGTGTGATCTGACTCCTCTTTTATCGTATTCCACGTGGTTACAGTGTGTGACATAACTCCTTCTTTATCGTACCCAACGTGGTTACAGTGTGTGATCTGACTCCTCTTTTATCGTATTCCATGTGGTTACAGTGTGACCTGACTCCTTCTTTATCATACACAGCGTGGTTACAGTGTGATATGACTCCTTCTTTATCGTATTCCACGTGGTTAAAGTGTGTGATCTGACAGGTTCTATATAATACCCAGCATGGTTACAGTGTGTGACCTGACTCCTTCTTTATCATACACAGCGTGGTTACAGTGTGTGATCTGACTCCTCTTTTATCGTATTCCACGTGGTTACAGTGTGACCTGACTCCTTCTTTATCATACAAAGCGTGGTTACAGTGTGATCTGACTCCTCTTTTATCGTATTCCACGTGGTTACAGTGTGATATGACTCCTTCTTTATCGTATTCCACGTGGTTAAAGTGTGTGATCTGACAGGTTTTATATAATACCCAGCGTGGTCATCTGACCACATTTTTTTTATCGTACCCCACCCGGAGAGTTGTTCATGTTATAAACCATTGATTTGCAGGTCGAAACACGATGGTGTACATGTCGCAGCCAGAACGACCGCCAGGTAGGGAAACAAAAAGTAGCATCATAGTAATTAATGATGACAACATAGAGACACGCATAGTTCTTTAATTTATTTACAAGATTATCCAGATTCCGTCTCCAGCCCGTCAACTTAGGAGCAGTGACCAGTGACCTTGAAGTCGGAGTGAGAGTGGGACATTACGTCCTTGCCGTAGGCACAAAATGACGTTCTGGGTAAAAAAGAAATGTTTTTGTTAACGACAACACA
This sequence comes from Haliotis rufescens, assembly GCF_023055435.1. Classification (NCBI taxonomy): domain Eukaryota; kingdom Metazoa; phylum Mollusca; class Gastropoda; order Lepetellida; family Haliotidae; genus Haliotis; species Haliotis rufescens. The sequence goes on from NW_025964386.1 coordinate 1,210,609, forward strand.
ATAAAGTTGCACGAAAGTAAAAGGTGACCTAACACCGATAACGTGAACGTGTTAAGGAAGGCGTGTTATACTCGGGAACCCCAACAGGATCTATTTCCGCTTAAACACAGGGAAAACTCGGGGTGTTTTTAAGTTCCGCGTATCAACATAACATGTCATTGATCAAACTATCGCTTTCACCGGCGTCGTGAGAAATCTTTACTTCGGTGTGGCGTGTTGATTACTTGTTCTTATTGTATATCATGTTTACGACATAACAAAATAAGGAAAATTTGTCCTTTTACACGTCAGGTTAACGCCTATTCGTTAAATTTGAAAACACATGTAAGACTTTTTCTAAACCCGTAATATGACAACCTGAACTCAATAGAGGAAAATGTTGACTCAGTGGTCATATATTACGGTTGTGGGTCAGGTTTTTTTATACACTTCTGTACTGAAACCAATTACGTATACCCTCCCATAATTTAATTCTTGTCATAGTTCTGGATGACCCCCCCCCCCCCCCCCACATGACATGTCTCGGTCTTTTTTTAGCTGACTATGAGTAACCCCTCATACTTCAAGACCATGTCGAAAACCTCTAACAGTGTATTCAGCCATAAAATAATACAGCCATGAAAGGGGTGGAATGGTGAGATCGATGCTGGGCTTGGGGGTGGGGATGGGGGTGGTGGTGAGTTTCATCTTAGGACTGTATCATATTTGACTGACGCCATCCCCCATTTTCTGAAACATTTTTTCATGGTCCCCCCCCCCCCCCCCCCCCCTATAATAAATCACCGATATCTGAATGTTTACCTTCTCAAATTTATTCCCTTCCTTTTTGAAAAAATAGGACTGTATCACTATTTCATGCAACCCGTGATATAGTAATATTTCAATATTACCAAGTAATATCGCAGAGATAAAAGTAAAATCGCAGTGATATCGTCGTAATATTTTAATACTATTATCACTGTAATATCGCAGCGATAATTATAATTATATCGCAGTGATATAATAGCAATATTTCAGTAATATCCCAGTATTATTATAGTCTTATTGCAGTGATATAACATTTCAAGAATATCACATAATATTCATATAGTGATATAGTAATATCGGAGTAATATCACAGTGACATTTTATCGTAGTAACCTTTTAGTAATACACAGTAACACATAGCAATATCGCAGTAATGTCACGATTAAGGATTGATGACCATCGAATTTCTGAAAAAATTACCTCAGGTGGAATCGAACCCGGTTTTCATTAGTTTCAAGCATATCAGTACCCCCATGCCCAAAGAATAAGATATTCATTGGTAAATAAGCCTTCATATGCAAGATCCTGGTTCATCTCGTCTGTTATCATTCTATTATATTAAATACCCTTGAACGAGTTGCGACCATAGTTTAGTATTAACGCGACGTTGAAAAAAACCCAGCCATTCCCTTAAATGCGAACATGTGGGGAAAGTTATTGATGAGAAGGGTAGGGGGATGACGTCATTTCCAAAACGAGGCTCTGGCAGTGAACGGATCTAGAGTATCTATCATGATAGATATTACACCCCTGATAACCGAGGATGATATAAGATGGACGCATGTGAAATACTCGTTGTCACTCGTATGATTCGTTATCTGCCAGAATGACTAATACCGTGAGTTGTTCTTTTACATTGAATTGAAACATCATGTTAAATATTGATTAATTATTTTTTAAATGTTTGTAAGTTCAAATGAACTTTGGAACAAGGTATAAAACACCCTTTTACCCATCACTGATCAATAAAAGATTATCTTTTTTATGTGGAGAACTATAGCTGTCTAATGTCTCAAATTGACATTTTCAATAAAGCCGCTGGAGGCAGAGAGGAAAGGCAGATTCTAGAGGTCTAATCTCGCGACTGAGAACCTTATAGATTATAGGTGCTATGTTTCCTTTCAAGTATGCTAAATGCCAAACGTATCATATTGATATTTTTTTGTAATCATATAACTCAAACTGTTTTTATTTGAAGTACATTCTTGCTAAAATAGGCTTACGGTAGACCCTTTAGACTGTACAAATTATGTTCAGAATAAAAACACACACGACATGTTTAGATGTCAACATGTTTAGGGACGTGTTTAAATCATAAACGGAACTCACATTTGGTGTGTTCAATCTAACCATGTATAGGGTCTAACGATATGAAATGAGCTATCATCTCACAGTCTAAACACTACCTGAACCCAACATCTTCCATAATCTAAACATGTTTAGAATTTTCAAATGTCTCGAATTTGAACATGTTTACGACAAAAACCTGCGTATTAAACGAATAATCTAAACGTTTTTAAAACCATGTTAAGAAAATGGAGCCTAGAAAAATTGCAGGTTCGATTCCCGCGATGGTTTTAATAGTGTTGTGTTCATTGATGTGTTGTTGTATGACTAATAGTATTTCTATCATACGGTAAAGTATACCTGATAACAATGATAGATCCCTAACCTTTTTAAAGTTTAAAATGAGTGAATCAGATATGCCAGCTGTTTGGTTGTATTTCACATATAGGGTTTATATTTTGTTAATTGTTTAACCATTGTTAAACAACAAAACTCAGATTGCGACGTGTCTGCTATTTCAAACCACGAAGATAAGATAGTTATTCGATCCAAAATGGCCGCTTATTATATGCGCATGCGCACTCACGTCTGCTGTGTTTCCCCTTCTAGGACGGAGATGCCCATCAGCTTCCAGTCATCCGGGTACATCCACCCGACCAGGAAGCTGGAGGTTTTGTCGTAGCTGACGGTGATACCAGTGATGTTGCCAATGGACTGGTGGGCGCTGACCAGGTGTGTGACAACCTTACCTGAGTTGACAACTTCGTTAGACCTGAGGATTAGTTTGTTGCTGTGAGTTCCAGTAGGCGTACTATACACATGAGCATTAATAAAGCATCACCTGATTCAAAATCCACTTCCGAAAAATAATGACAAACAATGGAACCCTAACTTGTCAGCATGTTGTATAAATGTTCTGTCCCCATGTGAGAGCAAGAGACCCTCCAGCTCAAGACCTGAATGAACTGAGCCAGACCTTTACAAAGAATAACAGAGGATCCCGAAGTTCAGCAGTTCTGATCAGCGGCATGAAGAGACGCCTAGCTAATGTCATCTGTGAGAGGGTTGGATACTCCAGATATGACATCTTCCCGAGTCAAGGGCGTTAACTGACTATAAAAATCCAGTTTCCACCCTTGCCGAACTAGGCTTGTATTATGGAGTTAAATTTTGGCTGGACTAACGGGTCTATGAATAGTTTGATGCATTTCGCGATGTAAGACCCGTTTATCACAATATAGATCTTGATTATCGATCAGATCGTCCTGACTGGGCACCGCCATTATGTTTGAAGCAAATGCAAGTGGAAACAGAGGTGGAATCTGATTAGTCCATGGGAGAGGCTTAGAAGGGACATAACTGGTAATAGCCACTGGTGGCGCTACGATCGAGCCCAGGAGTTCCAGCCTTGTTCGGCAAGGGTGGAAACTGGACTTTTATGGTCAGTTAACTCCCTTGCCTCGGGAAGATGGATACTGATTGCAGGGTCAGTGGTGATTCCTATCATGACAATCATCGTCTTGACTGCATAATGTGACAGTCCGATTCGTAATGTTGCCTGGGTTGTGATACTTTTCAGCGTTGTTGAAATGAGCGTTTTTAGACGTCTTCGCATAACGCCAATAAAACGGTAGCAACAGCTAGTGTCAGCTTCATTATTTGTGTGATGGTGGTACCAGGTGTTCTGTTTGTCAGTTAACTTCTCTTTTGTCGTGTTCCCAACAATGAATCACATTTTTTTTAAATGGTACATATCCGAAAAATTGGATGCTGCTTCATCAATGCTCATGTGTATGTTCACCTGGCCATGATTACAGGTGAGTTTTGTTAAACGCCGCTTTCAGCAGTATTTCAGTTATATCACGGCATGCAAGCTTGATGTGGGAGGAAAGTCTGTTTCCACTTCGGCGAAACCCACAAGCACAGGTAGGATGCTGACAAACATAGAAACATAATCAGGACGAACCGGGATTCGAACCCATGATAATAGGTTACTGGCACGCCTAAGCACGCAACTCTAAACAGCGAATTGCGGCGCCTTAGTCGACCGGGCCACCTGTGCCCTCACGGGTATGGGGCTGACAAACCTAGAAACATAATCATGACGAGCCGAGATTCGAACCCGCGATGATAGGTTTCTGGGGTGCCCAAGGGACGCAACTCTGCACAAACCTTTGTGGCGCCTTAGACGACTGGGCTACCCGTGCCCCAATGGAAAACAGTCACCCCAATAAAGAGTTTGCATGAAATGTTAGGCGTCCATTGTGTTTGAGAAGTAGAGTTACAGACACTGTGACAGGATATGATCATACTTCATGAGGGGAATGACGGACGTGTCGCCACCTGTTCCGTGCAATGTCACCTTGACGATGCCGTCCATCTCGTTGTCGGAGGAGATATTGACCATGTAGTGGTAGCCTGGCAACAAACAGTAGGTTCATTTGTATAAATACACGAGGAAGCCTGCAACAAACAGTTGGTTCATTTGTATAAATACCCGAGGAAGCCTGCAACAAACAGGTTCTTCATTTGTATAAATACCCGAGGAAGCCTGCAACAAACAGCTGGTTCATTTATAAATACCCGGGGAAGCCTGCAACAACTGGTAGGTTAATTTGTATAAATACCCGAGGAAGCTTGGAATTGTGATTAAATCGTCCCCTCGTACAGCTGGCCTCATATCAATACTTTAAAATTAATTTTCGAGAACAAATTTACATGTTAAGAGTGTGCACATGTTTTGATTCAGTATCCGTTTATTTTACAACAGTGGTACCATTTATACTTATACGTATTTGTTGTTACCCTGCCTGGCGCTCGGTATTAAGATGCTAAAACAAGTACTGTTCGGCTCGGAGTCAGTATACTGCGTCTGAGTGGGGTATTCATGTTGAACTGCAGCATGGTATCTCAGTGGGCTAGCGCTATAAAATTGACATCAGTCCTGCCTAGTACAAGCACACACACGCACACACACACACACACACACACACACACAGAGACACACACACACACACACACACACACACACACACACACACACACACCTCGTTATATATAGGCGCACCATTCCTGAACGACGTTAAACCCCATACCAACTCACCTTTGTACTTTAAAAATACATGTAAAAACGTTCAGGAATTTAAAAGCTAACATCATCTAACTTGGAGATAAAAACATCAAAAGAAAAGGCGGGGTTCCAAATTGACCACAACCACATATAATGCTCTGAAATTCGCGATGTTGTCTACAGTCCTTTGAGAGTACCCAACCACTCTACCTATCATATTGTCTACATTGAACACATAACGTTCATAGCTTCCTTCTCTTGCATGTTAGTCCAAGGCGGCAAGCGTTCAAGATCCATACAAGATGTTAGGTTATCACGCCATCAGCAAGGTAACGGGTAAAGAACATTAGTAAGTCTAGATTACCCTAAAAACGCATCTGGGCTATGGATTAAAGGAACATAACATACATGTACATGATCAATCAGTCTAACTGATCTTGTGCCTCGTCCTTGTTAATACGTGTTGTTCGAATAAGGTTGGTAATTAGATTTTGTTCAAGGGCAGGCCCCCGAAGGCAGTCGTTTCGTAACCTCATATATATGATAATTCCTGGAGTCGAGCACTGCGCAGACAATTGTCCCTTTCATAACCGTCTTTCATTCACTAAATACAGTCGATTAAGGGCGTATAGCTTGTAATTCCCCTAAGTTTCCCGTGGGGAATCACGATATTTTGTTCGTAGACATAGCCCAAGGGAGAGAACTCATTGACAAGAAGATTATACACAGTAGTACTACAGGCGAGTATGTCCCTAATAATGTCCAATGTCAGAGCCGATATATTTTAGATAGTTGCCTGAGCTTTCTACGTGGTCGATAAGAATTAAATAACTGTAATGTCTGGATCTCGTTTTCGTTTAGCATGTGTTTGGTCGTGTGTGTCTGTCTGCCTGTCTGTGTGTTGTTAAATGCCGCACTCAGCAATATTCCAACTATACAACGGCGGCCTGTAAATAATCGAGTCCAATGATTGATATAGCGAGTAACCATCCACGCCGTCGGGGGACGTTGACACGCCATCAACCAAGTAACGATCCACGCCGTCGGGGCACGTTGACACGCCATCAACAATGTAACCATCCATGCCTTCGGGGCACGTTGACACGCCATCAACCAAGTAACGATCCACGCCGTCGGGGCACGTTGACACGCCATCAACCAAGTAACGATCCACGCCGTCGGGGCACGTTGACACGCCATCAACCAAGTAACGATCCACGCCGTCGGGGTACGTTGACACGCCATCAACAATGTAACCATCCATGCCTTCGGGGCACGTTGACACGCCATCAACCAAGTAACGATCCACGCCGTCGGGGCACGTTGACACGCCATTAACCAAGTAACGATCCACGCCGTCGGGGCACGTTGACACGCCATCAACCAAGTAACGATCCACGCCGTCGGGGCACGTTGACACGCCATCAACCAAGTAACGATCCATGCCGTCAGGGGACGTTGACACGCCATCAACCAAGTAACGATCCACGCCGTCGGGGCACGTTGACACGCCATCAACCAAGTAACGATCCATGCCGCCGGGGCACGTTGACACGCCATTAACCAAGTAACGATCCATGCCGTCAGGGTACGTTGACACGCCATCAACCAAGTAACGATCCACGCCGTCGGGGCACGTTGACACGCCATCAACCAAGTAACGATCCACGCCGTCGGGGCACGTTGACACGCCATCAACCAAGTAACGATCCATGCCGTCGGGGCACGTTGACACGCCATCAACCAAGTAACGATCCATGCCGTCGGGGGACGTTAACACGCCATTAACCACGTAACGATCCACGCCGTCGGGGCACGTTGACACGCCATCAACCACGTAACGATCCACGCCGTCGGGGCACGTTGACACGCCATCAACCAAGTAACGATCCATGCCGTCGGGGCACGTTGACACGCCATGAACCAAGTAACGATCCACGCCGTCGGGGGACGTTGACACGCCATGAACCAAGTAACGATCCACGCCGTCGGGGGACGTTGACACGCCATGAACCAAGTAACGATCCACGCCGTCGGGGGACGTTGACACGCCATTAACCAAGTAACGATCCATGCCGTCGGGGCACGTTGACACGCCATCAACCAAGTAACGATCCACGCCGTCGGGGCACGTTGACACGCCATCAACCACGTAACGATCCACGCCTTAAGGGCACGTTGACACGCCATCAACCAAGTAACGATCCACGCCGTCGGGGCACGTTGACACGCCATTAACCAAGTAACGATCCACGCCGTCGGGGCACGTTGACACGCCATTAACCAAGTAACGATCCACGCCTTAAGGGCACGTTGACACGCCATCAACCAAGTAACGAGCCATGCCGCCGGGGCACGTTGACACGCCATTAACCAAGTAACGATCCACGCCGTCGGGGGACGTTGACACGCCATTAACCAAGTAACGATCCACGCCTTAAGGGCACGTTGACACGCCATCAACCAAGTAACGAGCCATGCCGCCGGGGCACGTTGACACGCCATTAACCAAGTAACGATCCACGCCGTCGGGGGACGTTGACACGCCATCAACCAAGTAACGATCCACGCCGCCGGGGCACGTTGACACGCCATCAACAATGTAACCATCCACGCTGTCGGGGCACGTTGACACGCCATCAACCAAGTAACGATCCATGCCTTCGGGGCACGTTGACACGCCATCAACCAAGTAACGATCCATGCCGTCGGGGCACGTTGACACGCCATCTTGCAACCAGCATAGGTTGCTATGGAACAATTCTAACCCGGAATGTGTAGGTCAGGGCGGTGGTGTAGTCTCGCCCTTAAAGCCTTCGATCGTCACGTCGAAGGTCCGGGTTCGATACCCCACATGAGTATAACTCCTGGGTCCCGCTCACTCACTCACTCAGGTGTATGATGCTGGTCGTGCTTCGTGTTTTATGTATATTATATAATATGTATCACTAACTACTCGGCAAAATGTTATGACAGTCATCATGGTTGTATTCGAATACCTAAACCTTTTTTATTGCAAAAAATGTATGTGAGTGACTTGAATGGGTATTTGTTTTACGCCCAATTCACCAATATTTGAGCGACGGTTGGTTGGTTGGTTTGTTGTTTAACGTCGCACTCAGCAATTTTCCAGCTATATGACGGCGGTCTGTAAATAATCGAGTCTGGACCAGACAATCCAGCGATTAATATCATAAGCTTCGATCCACGCAATTCGGATCGATGACATGCTTCAACCAAGTCAGCGAGCCTGACCACCCGACCCCGTTAGTGGCCTCTTACGACAAGCATAGTCGCCTTTTACGGCATGCATGGGTTGCTGAAGACCTATTCTACCCCGGATCTTCACGGGTCTTGAGTGACGGACTCAAATGATAATAATCATAATAATCATCATCATCATCATCATCATCGATCCTACACCAGTTCGATGTGTGACTGAAAGCACCGGGGCACGACCTAAAGCGTTGTTCATTACATCGACTGCTCGTTTGCCTGGCCCGGGCCCCGCTGCACAAAGCTATCTTATAAATAACTGAGACGATCTTAAATTGCATACTTTAACATATACTAAAACCGATTTGTGGAACTGGGTCGAGGCTGGATAAAATACAGTCCGACATGATATAGCTGGAATAATGCCGACGGCGACGTGTTGCAACATTCACCCAATCCTAACTACCGTTATCCCTGGATGATAGTGTTTCCTGAGAGAACAACAAGTTACCATAGTTACCAGTCATATCATGTTGATATGTACGGGTCAACCTAGACTAACATTTAGTCTCTGAAATCTTATATTACACAATATCCTTCTTGACTCTAAAAAAATTTAAAAAATCCCTATGCTGTGGAATAGAGCTAGCTTGAGCTGGCTAGACTTGCTTTTGTATGCATTTCTAGATTATTATTTTTTCATAAAATAAATATATTCCACGGTCATGGTGCAGGACTAGGGTCAACCAAAACGGTTATATAACGTGAAGTTAACACGCGGAAATATATAAAATACCAGACGCTCTTCTAGTTCAAGGACGTTTGATGAAACAGGGGAGGTAACTCACTGCAAAATGGGGAAGAAGCTTGTGTGTTGAGGAACAGAGATCCGCGCCCCGGGCTTGCGTCGGCATGGTAACCCATATTGGAACACTGGTTGCCAAGACACGAGAGACAACGGCCTCTGTTGAAGTCATCCGCGCCGGTGCAAGGGAACCCCATGAACGGACAGCCTGAGTTGATGCTCTCGGTGTAGAGGGCGTAGGACCTCTCGTGGCTGCAGGCGACGGCAGCTTCAGCACCTGTGTTGCAAACACCGTATACATCAAACCTGCAGTGAACCAGTGAGCGAGTATGGTTTTACGCCGCTACCAACATAATGCCTCGAGAAGCAGTGGAGTAGTGATTTTGCATGGATTCACTGTGAACCGTGTAGCGCCAGATCTCTCCGCATATAGTTCCTATAAAATGACTGACGTTTTTGGAAGATATTCTGTGATATACCCTTTGATTTGAAAGGTATACACTTTTATTTGTAGACAAAAGCAAGCGGAAACACTTTGTCTATTATGAATTCCTGCCATTGCAATCTATTGAATTGAGTGCAGCCGAGTGATGCTTGAACATAAAAACTTGCGACACCTCTGAAAACCACTAAATATCGTATAATATTAATATTTTGCCAAGTTGTAAAAAGAATATATTTAACCTTCACTGATTTACAGTAAATACCGTAGTTGCATACAAACGTTCAGACTCCTTACATCCCCCACTTCCTCCTCTTACCATAATAACCCAACGTGATACCATTCCAGACAGTGTGGGTGAGTTTGGACAGGACGTTCGTATCGCATCCGGGTTGAACAGATCCACCATTGATGTAGAAGTCCACATGACCCATAGCCTGCTTAGCGCCCATGCCTAGGGACAGGATCGTGCCGTCGTCGGTGTGGATCACGTCGACAAAGGAGGCGTCAGTTGGGTCAAGGCGAACCTGCGGTGGCGTGTCCTCGAAGAACGGCTCGGCTGGATCAAGGCCTACAGAACCAACAACGATGTTAATGTGATATTTAAGCAGTGCCTTGCTGCTTGATGAAGATGTGTTAGTCCCGCGGTTGCTGTTTTCGGTTGAAGAAACGGACGGGGTTCGAACTCCCTAGAAAAGGGCAATTGTACTGTTTTCAAAAATATCTGCTACTTCTTATGGCTAGGCTCTGTTTGATTCTCAAGTGTCACCATAGCCTCGTTTTAGAGTGACGTCACCAGGATTTCTCTCGCTCTTGAACTTGAAATGAACAACCAATCAAAATGCCTCTTCTTTACGCGAGGTCGGCATAGATCTAAATTCAAAATCGTTGCTTTGTCCAATCGAACACTCGACATATTTAATCGAGGTAAATATTAAAGACTGTTATAAAATAACTTTTAATTGGCAAAGATGTTTTTCTTGAGTACTAAGACTGGGACGTTCCGGTTGTATTAGGGTGAGTGAGTTAGCGAGCGCTTTTAATAATTTTCCAGCAACATCACGGCGGGGGACACCAGAATTGGACTTCACACATTGTACCCATGTGGGGAATCGAACCCTGATCTTCCGCGTGACGAGCGAATTCTATAACCACTAGGCTACCCACCAGAGACAGTAAATCAATATAAAAACTGCCTTATTGATACTGAAGTATTTAGATCAAGCGTCAAAAGATACTTTTCCCTGGCGCATATCAGAATACCTGTATATATATAGTTAATTATAATAATGAAAACATTTAATTTATGATTGAATCAGTCAAAACAACTAATTAGCTTAGCGATGACGTTAAGTGGGGACTCTAACAAGAAAAATACCACAAAGGTTCAACAGGTATGGACAACGCTGGTAAACCGAAATATGACGTCAATCAGTTAATTAAGGTTTACTTCGGACGTTCGTTGCTCAACGCGTTCACCGGGTCCTCCAGGGTTTTGAACTTGAAAGCGAGTAATGCACTTTCATTGAATGTCTACTTTTAGCGTCGTGTCGTTCCAAACGTACTTGAAACATAAGCATGGTGGCGAATGAGTGCAGGGTATTTATCATTATCATTTCCTACTCACTCACTCACTCACTCACTCGCTCGCTCGCCCACCCACTCACTCATCCATACCACTCACTCACTCACCTGAGATTCTTCCCAGATCCTTGACTATCTCCCCAGCATAACCAGCCACGTGCGCCCCCAGGCTGTGTCCGATGATGTGGAAGCGTATGGGTTCGCTGTTGGTGTTGTTGAGGATGTAGTTCATGAGTTGGCCGACCTGGGCGCCGACGAGACGGGTGTTGGCCGAAGCTTGACCATAGGGCAGTGCTGCCCCAATCCCCCAGTCCACAATGATCACGTTCATTTCCGCCTTAGATATTGGAGAAGAAAGACCCGGAAGACTTAATGCCAGTGTCGTCAGAGCCACGTTTTAAACGCCACAGCTAACTGAATGATCCATAAGCTATATGACGACATGTATGTGAGTGAGTGAGTTGGGTTTAACGCCGCTTTTAACAGTATTCCAGTCATATCGCGGCGTGTCAGCTTAATGTGGGAGGAAAGCCCGAAGTGATGCAGGTCTCAGACGTTTACCACTTCGGTGAAACCCACAAGCACGGGTATGGTGCTGACAAACCTAGAAACATAATCGGGGCGAACCGGGATTCGAACCCACAATCATAGGTTTCTGGCGTGCCCAAGGGACGCAACTCTGCACAGCGAATCGCGGCGCCTAAGACGACTGGGCCACCCGTGCCCCCACCTGTATGTGACATTGACAAGCCAAATTAATGATTGACAGAATGAACATCAATCAACGCCGTCAACGTACGAATTGTGAATGTTGTCCAACACGTCATTCGTCACCACTCGCCCCTTTCCGTAAGAATCGTTACCCCCCCCCCCCCCCCCCATCAATGAATGTTATATGTGAAAATACAACAAGCCAATCAGAATTCTCGTATGACTTCAAGTACTTCGGTCAAAGAATCCTTCAGGAACAATTTTAGATTTTACATATGATGTCTTGCATTTAAAAATAGCATACTGTATAATATGTGTTCAAAAGCATCTGGAACATATATGTATGGGGGAATTATGCGTGAATCTTAACGCAACGAGTTGACACTTCGTTTAGCTACGCCCGTTTGCGCTTAGACGGAACCCAGTCGCAAAAATGGCCACGAGAGGGGCTTGTACCGGAATAACTCGAATTGGTCACGAATGCTGCTACGTGAATTAACGGATATAACGCCTCATATAACAGGATCATCAAACCAGCTATTCGACTTATGAAGAGTTATGAGAATCCTACGAAATTATATTAAACAGAGGAGCACAAGAAACTGAACCTCTCAGTTGATTTTATCATATGTTTAATTTTCAGTTGAAAATATCTTAAGTTAGCGATATCATATCCAATAAATGAACTGTGCTTGCCCTTAGTCAGCACTCAAAGAATACTTCTAATACTTTTATTTTAAAATATGAAATATAAATATATATTCAAATTTAATTTGATTTAAAGATTTTAACTTGGTATACTGTCTTTTGCCCCTCAGTATATAGTCTAACATGTGATCCAATATGTTTTCTTCCTATATCAGACTTACACTTTTCAGTAGTTCTGTCTTCATGTTCTGAATCCACTGTTTGTGTCCGTTGTGTGTGAAGCCGTGGACGATGAACTTGGTGGGGTGAGTGGGGTCATAGTGAGACTTGGAGAAGCTGGCGGGATCCGACACTGACAGCGTCTCCTCTTTGTCTGATGCGGGATTGGCACTGTGGAAACACATGTTACCGTAAGGCCATGATAATAGACTTCAACCCCGCCCTCCTCACTTCCAGACAAGCCGCTTCACGTCATTTTACTTGGAATTAATTCACTGCAACCTGTCGGATACGTCAAACCGGTAAAACTGTTTCTTCAAAGGTATTGTACGTCCGCTTCTAGCAATTACACAACTTCACGGCTTGCGTCGATTGAAGTCTTATAGTTACTTTTGGATGTTCTTGCTACGTCTAGTACCGGTACTACTACTACAACTACTATTACTACTACTACTACTACTACTACTACTACTACTACTACTACTACTACTACTACTACCAACTACTACTACTACTACTACTACTACTACAATTGACCCGTGAAGATCCGGGTTAGAATAGGTCTTCAGCAACCCATGCTTGTCATAAATGGGGATTACGCTTATTGTTAGAGGCGTGGAACGATGCTCGTGATATGAATTACTGGATTGCCTGGTCCATACTCGATTATTTACAGTCCGCCGTCACATAGCTGGAATATGGCTGAGTGCGGCGTTAAACTACAAACAAACTACCACTATTACTGCTACTGTTACCGTCGCTGCTAAGTACTAATATTACTCCCATTGCAACAAATACTGCCAGTATTAGTGTATGTTTACTGCAGTTGTTGATATTTACAAAATGGAGACCTGTTACTAGTACTGGTGTTGTGATTATTATTTGCAATTGTCTTTCCAACTACATGTGCAGTTGCGGTTACTGCAAGGAGAACAAAAAGTTGGTAGTCCGATACCCGGCCGCGTCATACCCAAATACATTAAAAGGTGGTTATGTGTGGTGTTGTCGGCATTCGTTTTAACAAGGACTGGTCGGCTCGGAGTCAGTGTACCGTGTCCGACTATGGCATCCATGGTAAACTGCGACATGGTATCTCAAGGCTAGCCCTAAAATACCAGCAATAGTCTGGACACGCGTGCATGCATGTCGCAAAAAGTACGATAATCTTGAAGGGACGTTACACCCAATTTCACTTCCGCTCACTACTACTACTACTACTACTACTGCTGCTGCTGCTGCTGCTGCTGCGCACTTACCGTGTGTACAGGAGGAAGCTGGTCTTGATCTCCTGGGGAGATTTGGGGAGGAAGCTGCTGGGTCGCTTGCTGCTCTTGAAGGGCGCGGCGTTACTGAAACAACCCAGGTCCCCGTAGCACACCTCAGAGGGTTTGGATGAGGTTATGAGGAACGCTGAGACGCAAACAAGGAACACAATACAATTAATAACCATTTAGCACCCACGCTTGTTGTAATAATTTTTTTTCTCTGTTGAGGGTAGGTGCGATAACAGATTTCCGATGTGTTTAGTTCTATTATGGAAACTAAATCCCAAAATGTGCATCATGTGTTAACCGGCGTTAACAAGAGGGAAATCCCAATATGGTTATTGGCTAAAATAGACTCGCGCAGGGATCGTAAAAATAACGCAACGCAAAGACTACCAATAACCAGTGTGTGTTAGAAAGACTCCATTCGAGCGTCTTAAATTCAAACAAATGAACGAAACGTGATATCGGTGTACGAAGATGAACTGAACACTGTCTTGCGTCTAATTTAACATACATATACAACGCTGCCGTTAAACAATATAATTGTTTCCTTATAAATATGCAAACAGTTTTGGAAAACTAATGCTTATCTTCTTTTGGATCATAATACGTGTTGATATGAGTATGTGAATATGAAGTTTTGTTTTTGATAGATGTACGTGTACTAGTAGTGACAGAAGAGAAAACCCAGACTTGACACCTGACCCGTCCGAACAGTATGGACAGAACAGGGGATGAAAGTTATGTTGTACATACCAGATGTAGACATCCCACAACGGCTGTTGAACCCATTGAAACTAAATAGTTGCAATATTTCCCCCTACACGGCGACCAAACATACAAACTTTACGGGACATTGTCACTTTAAAGAAATTGTTACAAAAGCACTTAAAAAACAATGGACAGTGTTATGTGGCAGTAGAAACTGTTGGGATATGTTTGTGAAGGTAAAATATTGAACTTTTGGACCCTCTTGTCCCGCCTATGTAGAAAACTATACCAAGAGCTGGCGTGGCCGGATTTGAACAGCAATCAACAGAGGCGAGTGGAGCATTCCAGGAAGGGTTTGTACTAGAATTAGAGTTATCTGCCCCTTGTTGTAAACACGATTTTGGTTGGTTTGCTGTTTAACGCCGCACTCGGCAATATTCCACCTTTTTTTCGGCGGTCTGTAAATAATCGAGTCTGGACCAGACAATCCAGTGATTGACATCATGGGCCTCGATCCACACAATTGGGATACGATGACATGCATCAACCAAGTCAGCGAGCCTGACCACCCGATCCCATTAGTCGCCTTTTACGACAAGCATAGTCGCCTTTTACGACAAGCATGGGTTGCTGAAGACCTATTCTACCCCGGATCTTCACGGGCCTGAACATTTTCGCAGGACATATAGGTTACCCTTTTAAGAGCGACAAGAAGGCGACTCGAGGACTTTTCTACCTGACTTGTTTCTTATCTACTTGGAATCAGCGACTTTCTGCCAGGCTCTTACACTAATATGGATTCAAGAACGGAGGCAGGGCTGTTTCCACACATTCGACAGTGATAAAATTCTGAACATTCTGAACATACAAATTAATTGTAGGGCCTGTTACATGTTGCTGTTACCACTCATTTGACACATTGTTTTGTCGTTTTGATTGTTAAACTAAAACGGTGTGTTTAAATGGTTACAGGCCGGCAAAGCCACATTTCGAAAATAGATAGCCCAAATTGATGTGGCTCTCGCGGCAATGGTTATGGTTGCGTGATTGTATAATGTGGCTCTCGCGGCTATGCTGTCAAAACATGCTTTGTGATTCTAACAGGTTACCGTATATAACAAAACAAGTCTTGTTTTCTCATTTTTTATTCAACAAGGATAACATATTCATCAAAACTTTACATTGATGAATATGAATAGCATATGAATATCATAATGGATTTAATGTCATTACTGCAGATGAAGGAGGTCGCCCACGTGGTCAGCATATTCCATCTCACTCAGGTGTTGGTTCAGGAGCTGGATCTTGAGGGACGCAATACGTGCATCGATTGCCTTGTACTTCTTTCTTCGTGAAGGTTCTGACCACTGGTGAGAGAGTCTCAGGACTGCAACCTCTTTGAGTGACTGCTCTCGCTGAAATAGCTTCACTATCTCCTAGATGTTCGGGTGGCACTTCTTGGCAAGTTTCTTTATCTTGTTGTGCCACACTTCAAGGTGATTGTTGGTACGGTGGCCTTGGTTTTCGAAATGGTTCCAAATCTCTGGCATGAAGGGGTCCCTCCTTGAACCCAACTGGTTGTCACGTAGTCCATGAAGGCAGTCACTTTAGGGCCAGCAGGAGAGTCAGCAATGGCATCAAGCCACACATCATCCACTTTGTCACGAGGTAGCAGAGGGAGGGCAGCAGCTCTTCTCACCAGCTTCTTCACCTCCTCATCTTCCTTATAGTCCATCACCAGACCTTCTTTCTGCACCCTCCTCCAGATACATTGGGTGAAGTGAAAGAAACACCCTCTAACTAATGTCCCAGGAAATACATCAGTCACGGCATTGTGAGCTGCACGTTCAAAGTCCAACTAATGTGGGACACTCATTTAAAGGTATCTCTAAAGAACACCACGCTTAATAATTTAAATGTGGGACACTCATTTAAAGGTATCTCTAAAGAACACCACGCTTAATAATTTAAATGTGGGACACTCATTTAAAGGTAACGGTAATCGGATCAAGTAATTACCCGCTAGAAAAGGTGAAATGCACTCAGCTGAACATGTGGCTCTACCGGCAATAGCCATTTCTGAAATGTGGCTCTCCCGGCTAGACACCGTTTAAATATACTTACCGTATTCGACGTAAAAAGCGCCCCGCTCTTATACGCGCCCACGGCGATATTTGCTAATATATTGGCCAGTGAACAATCCTAATTAGCACCCCTTCCGATTGATCAATGTATACAAGACTTATTTATTCGCGTATAATACGCACCCATGTGTTATATGCACACTTAATTATGGGCAATTAAATTCTGGAAAAATATATCTGTCGTACATAAACATTTCAGGCTGTCAGCATAAACCACAAAGTTTATCTTTTAACTCGTTTGTTTTCACTAAAATAATATTCTAATAAGAGCCCCCTATTTCTAATTTTGAGAGCGCCCTGGGCGCTTATTACATCAAATACGGTATTCTTTATTATTCTGATAATTCTTTGGTCTTGTGTGGTGTTTTACTGATTTCACAATTTAATTCTGTGCGAACCGATTTCTGTGTTCCGTTTCAATTTGGAAATAATAACGTAACACTTCACAAGACACGTGTTCAGGTTAGAAGACATGGGGAAGCTTATTACTGATATCTTGAAAGTGATTGCTGATATCTTAAGATCGATTGATGATATCAAAATATGATTTAAAGTTATCAAAAAGTCATGTTTTGTTATGATATCAGTAACTGTTATGATATCTGTTATGAAACTAAATGCACATGTCAATAATTAATTATTGATATCTTCAATAATTGCCATTATTAAAGACTTCCGCTTATTTATAGATATCTTTAAATACTGCCGCTGTCGTTAAAGGCGGCTATGCTTGGCCATAATGTGTTTAAATTTCAGATCAACTTGCTCTGATTAGTCGACCACATATATTTTTAAACATTGTATAATATTTGATATACATCGTCAAAGCAATTGAAATAGTACGTTAGCACTTTGGTTTCACATTTGGTTTTGCCCACCTTGAACGGTATTCTGCAATAAAGAACATTCTAATCGTTTCCCTTTTTTTTCCGTCCGTCCGCCCGCCCACGCCCTTTGGGAAGCCCTTGGAGATGAGAAACACAAAAATAAGTAAGGACACCCAGAAGGAACTTCGGACATTTTTAGTGCTGGGTAACGTTTCTAACTATGGCGGAGACCATGTTTTCAAATTGATCACTGCTGTCATAGTCAGTCCCCTCAACTCCTCCGCGAATTGTTTGACGTGCTGTTTAGACGAGTTCCTGCACCATTTTGGAACCGGAAGAATTTACGGATATGTAGCCAGACCGGAAGTAAATGAGGATATCTGTAAATTTCCCGCACTTTTGGAGACCAGAACAAATCTTTTGCCGTTCGTTCATGTTACTTAAATTATATTACAGATATCAATAATTGATATTAAGATTTCTTCAAAATGATTAATGATGTCTTTATATCTGATTTTTTATATCAGTAACGGTCAGAATTAATTATGTCTTGAATT
Organism: Haliotis rufescens; assembly: GCF_023055435.1. Taxonomy (NCBI): domain Eukaryota; kingdom Metazoa; phylum Mollusca; class Gastropoda; order Lepetellida; family Haliotidae; genus Haliotis; species Haliotis rufescens. Next base: position 1,228,905 of record NW_025964386.1, read on the forward strand.
GAATAAAGGATATCTCTAATTGAATTAAAGATATATAAAACGACTTAATAACATCTTTAATGCACATGTAGATATGTATATGTAGATATCTTGAATTTAGTTTAAGATATCTTGAATTTATTTCTAATATGATTATGTACAGTAGGATGGTAATTGTTCAATGATATCTTAAATACATGAAGACATATCACGAAATATAGTGTTCATATCACAGTAACATTTTAAGATATCAGTAATTGTATTTTGGATATCAGAAAGGAATTTATATCTTAGAAACATTTTTGATATCTTTATATAGAAAACCGATATCTTTAAAACAATTGAAGATATCAGTAATTCCGTGATGATGTGAAAACGGCTTCCAATATGGTCGTGCGAGGCGACCCAGTGGATTTGGTGGTCATGGTCGGTGACTTTGGCGTCGTCGTACCCCGGCGGTGTGGGTCGTTACTCACAGTATGGATCACTGGATTGTCTGGCCGCGGTCCTATGGGTGAAATATTGCTGAGTGTGGCGTTATCTTGTCCAGATTCGCTTATTTACAGACCACCGGCATATGGCTGGATGAGTACTGAGTGTGGCGTTAAACAGCAAACAAACCAAAACGGCAGGATTTCAAACAAACAGCTGACAATATCTAAAAATAATAAAAGCATTGCAAAGAGAAGTACATCTATTTTAGGTCATCTCGCTCTGACTACCAAACAGGTTAACACAAGTGCTGTTATATCTTCCAGGAACTGACATTCAGATATACTGAAGGTCATGGCAAGGCTTATCGCCTGGCGGAGACACGTAGATGTTGACTATATGACACCATGCCGGAATAAGCATATATATATAATTGTTATAGGATCCATGTTGTCTACAGGTAACGTTTTGGAACATGTTCATTGCTTTGGTACCATTGCTTATGCCTGCTTTCTGTCACATGGTCAACATCTGCGTGTGTCCTACAGGCGATAAGCCTTGCCAAAAGGTTATCTGTGGACAATATATAATAATAATAATTGTAAAGCGCCTAATATCCATCGACAGTTGCTCACTGGCGCTGAGACAAGGTTAAAAAGTAATGTCTATGTACATATGCCAACAATCAGGAGATCTATTGAAAAGCTGAGGTGAAGAAGTGGGTTTTGAGGAGAGACTTAATGTTTCCTTAGAAGCAGAGTTTCTCAGATTCAAAGGCAAAGCGTTCTATAACTGTGGACTGCAAAAGGAGAAGGCACGGTCAGACATAGCAGAAGTAGACAGAGGCTGATACAGTAGAGTTCCACCAGAGGATCGGAGAGCACGCTCTGGAGTGTACAGAGATATAAGATCTTTGAGATAGTCTGGATAGTCGCTATTGTTGAGGCAGTCGTGAGTGATGATACATATCTTATAGTTTATACGAAAGGAGACTGGAAGCCAGTGTAGTGCTTTGAGGACAGGACTGATGTGATTGGATCTTGGAACTTTAGAGATGCATCCAGCCGCAGAGTTCTGAATGCGTGTTGCTTTGATATGGCTTTCATGGGAAGATTAGCATACAATGCATTGCAGTAATCCAGTTTGGAGGTCACAAGACATTGCATCAACAATTTAACTGTTAGAGTCATATATGGATCATATAACAATTATGGGTAACATAAGTTCGTTGTAGAAGGATCACGAGGGGTACATGGCGTTTTACGCGTCCCGCGTTCGGTTTTATACCACAAGCCTGAGGCCGGAGGCGAGTGGTATTAAACCTAACGAAGGACGCATGTACCCCTCGTGATTCTGATGCAACGAATTTATCTTGGCGACATGTTTTAGTGTGGCATTGTAAAAGAATTAACACAATTTCAAAATTGATAGACTACAGATGTTGAGCTGAGGTTAACTTGTGCTATGTCACGTGATTCCATTGACTCGGAAAAAGGTGCGGCGTTTTGCTTCAAAGCGGGGTATAAGGGATTTATTCTGCCTCTGAGAAATCCACGTGAAGCCTGTATTGCTCGTGGCGGTGTATAAGAGATTTATTTCCCCTACTGAGAAATGTAAACCTCTTCACAGTATTTTATCACGATCACTAATCAGATCTCATCTTTCAGACGTTTCCGAAAATGTATATAACGAACTGGTTTCACCGGTCCCTTGTTCTAGTGTATATGTTATTCATCTAGATAATAAACGTCGATTGACATACAAGTAGATTGATCTGTTCATGACCTGATCCAAAATGTCCAATATTTTTCATCTTGTGTTAATCCGTATTACAACTCACCGTTTTATACACTAACACGCTGGTCCATGCATGTCCCATGTGCTATTCTTCTTTATTAAAAGGTTAATTAATCTGAACAGATCTGAGCAGCTGTGAAGTACGTTTCACCAGGCAAAAACTGTGGCTCAAAACGCATCATATAAGTGCACCACAAATGCCAAACAAATGCAATTTAATAATAATTTTGATTTTGTTCACAATTTGAAATATAAACCTTACCGTCGATTGTGACCCCACACAAACATAGAACCAACAGCAGAATCATGTTTACGTCCTTTCCCTCTGTGACGACAATCTGAAAAGACTTATCAATGGAATGAATCACGCCACAGCTGCTAGTTCCAGCGATAAGAACGACCTTCGTGGCTTTTGTTGAACGATTGCAAAATACGTCATCAGTTGTTGTGTTAACATTTCAACAGAAAGTGAGTTGTTCCTTTTTTAAGAATAAGCTTTATACTGCTTTCAAATTTAAATGAAAACAATACTGGAATCGATCTCGTGTTGCTCGACTTCATGTTGTCGCGGACCGATGTGCATATTTTAGAGTTACCTCCCTTGCTCCAAAAACCGATTCAAGACGTTCGCGTGGACTCGTTGTCTTAAGTTGCAAAACTCGTCGTTTTGTTGCCTTAGCTGTGTTCTAATTTGCGTAATGGCATACTGTGCATCAATGTCTTAGAAAGATGTATATGGTTTCTTAATGTTTCTTAAATTACCTCGTTCAAGATGAAAATATTCCATATCCTAACTTTCATAGCATGTTTACCAGAAGAGATAATACGAACTGTGTCTTGCTATCAATGGGTGATGAATACAAGTTCCACTAAAGATATCTCAATAATAACAGGGGTAATCTTTGGTCTGAGCACTGAAAATGGCGGAAGTGCCATCACAGTGCCCTTGCTTATTTTTGTGTTTCTCATCACCAATGGCTTCCCAGAGGGGGCGGGCGGGCGGTCGTGAAAAGAAAAAAGGAAAACGAATAGAATGTTCCTTATTGCAAAATACCGTTCAATGTATAATAGTAACAGGGGTAATTTTTGGTCTGAGCACTGAAAATGGCCGAAGTGCCTTCAGGGTGTCCTTACTTATTTTTGTGTTTCTCATCCCCAAGGGCTTCCCAGAGGGGGCGGGCGGTCGGACGGAAAAAAAAGAAAAAAGGAAAACGATTAGAATGTTCTTTATTGCAGAATACCGTTCAAGGTGGGCAAAACCAAATGTGAAACCAAAGTGCTAACGTACTATTTCAAATGCTTTGACGATGTATATCAAATATTATACAATTTTTAAAAATATATCTGGTCGACTTATCAGGGCAAGTTGATCTGAAATTTAAACACATTATTGCCAAGCATAGCCGCCTTTAACGGCAAGCATGGGTTGCTAAAAGTGGAAGAGAATCCTATATCGCAACACAGAAATATAAGTAGCAAAGAGCTGCTTCCATTCCAAGTTTCAACAGTTCTCTCTAAGAACGCCAACTGTCATTCATACATTCGACCGTGGTTTTCAAATCAAACTTGAAACGTTTTTTTCAAGAAGCGGGATACAAATACAGACGCGGCCGATAACTCAGGATTAAAAAAATAATTTTATTCTTTCGACTAGAGGGAAATGTGCATGCGACGGTAATAAAAAACACCACCATCAGTTGGACTCCCTTATAATTTAGTTTATAGTGAGAGAATGAGTTGGTTTAAGGCCGTTTTACAGTATTTTAGTTTATCACTGACCCCGTGATGGTTCGGGTTAAAACTGAGGATCGGTCGGTCTGACTTGGTTGATGCATGTAACACTCATGGCATGTACAGCTTAACGTAACCAACCAAAAAAACACCAGTGGCCATTGTCGAAAACTTCTTGGCCACTTATCTGTTTATGTTTGTTTGTTTGTTTGTTTATTTGGTTGGTTTTTTTGCTTAACGCCGCACTCAGCAATATTCAAGCTATATGACGGCGGTCTGTAAATAATCGAGTCTGGACCAGACAATCAAGTGATTAATATCATGAGTATCGATCTACCAAAATTGGATACGATGACATCAATCATGTCAGCGATCCCGTTAGTCGCCGCTTACGATGAGCATCGTGGTTGCTGAAAACTAATTCAAACCCGGATCGTCACGGTTTTCAAATCAAGGTATTGACGTGAACATCAACTGTTGCCATTAACGTCAACTGGGATCTTATACATAGAGACATCTCCGTCCATGACTGAATCTATTGATGATATTCTTCATCACACACAAACTGAGCGCAGGTTACAGACAGTTATTTAGCAGTTATGTACTCATGGCATGTACAGCTTAACGTAACCAACCAAAAAACCACCAGTGGCCATTGTCGAAAACTTCTGAGGCAACTTATCTGTTAATGTTTGTTTGTTTGTTTGCTTAACGCCGCACTCAGCAATATTCCAGCTATATGACGGCGGTCTGTAAATAATCGAGTCTGGACCAGACAATCAAGTGATTAATATCATGATTATCGATCTACCAAAATTGGATACGATGACATCAATCATGTCAGCGATCCCGTTAGTCGCCGCTTACGATGAGCATCGTGGTTGCTGAAAACTAATTCAAACCCGGATCGTCACGGTTTTCAAATCAAGGTATTGACGTGAAAATCAACTGTTGCCATTAACGTCAACTGGGATCTTATACATAGAGACATCTCCGTCCATGACTGAATCTTTTGATGATATTCTTCATCACACACAAACTGAGCGCAGGTTACAGACAGTTATTTACCAGTTATGTACTCATGGCATGTACAGCTTAACGTAACCAACCAAAAAACCACCAGTGGCCATTGTCGAAAACTTCTGAGGCAACTTATCTGTTAATGTTTGTTTGTTCGTTTGTTTGTTTGTTTGTTTGTTTGCTTAACGCCGCACTCAGCAATATTCCAGCTATATGACGGCGGTCTGTAAATAATCGAGTCTGGACCAGACAATCAAGTGATTAATATCATGAGTATCGATCGACCAAAATTGGATACGATGACATCAATCATGTCAGCGATCCCGTTAGTCGCCGCTTACGATGAGCATCGTGGTTGCTGAAAACTAATTCAAACCCGGATCGTCACGGTTTTCAAATCAAGGTATTGACGTGAACATCAACTGTTGCCATTAACGTCAACTGGGATCTTATACATAGAGACATCTCCGTCCATGACTGAATCTTTTGATGATATTCTTCATCACACACAAACTGAGCGCAGGTTACAGACAGTTATTTACCAGTTATGTACTCATGGCATGTACAGCTTAACGTAACCAACCAAAAAACCACCAGTGGCCATTGTCGAAAACTTCTGAGGCAACTTATCTGTTAATGTTTGTTTGTTCGTTTGTTTGTTTGTTTGTTTGTTTGCTTAACGCCGCACTCAGCAATATTCCAGCTATATGACGGCGGTCTGTAAATAATCGAGTCTGGACCAGACAATCAAGTGATTAATATCATGAGTATCGATCGACCAAAATTGGATACGATGACATCAATCATGTCAGCGATCCCGTTAGTCGCCGCTTACGATGAGCATCGTGGTTGCTGAAAACTAATTCAAACCCGGATCGTCACGGTTTTCAAATCAAGGTATTGACGTGAACATCAACTGTTGCCATTAACGTCAACTGGGATCTTATACATAGAGACATCTCCGTCCATGACTGAATCTTTTGATGATATTCTTCATCACACACAAACTGAGCGCAGGTTACAGACAGTTATTTACCAGTTATGTACTCATGGCATGTACAGCTTAACGTAACCAACCAAAAAACCACCAGTGGCCATTGTCGAAAACTTCTGAGGCAACTTATCTGTTAATGTTTGTTTGTTTGTTTGCTTAACGCCGCACTCAGCAATATTCCAGCTATATGACGGCGGTCTGTAAATAATCGAGTCTGGACCAGACAATCAAGTGATTAATATCATGATTATCGATCTACCAAAATTGGATACGATGACATCAATCATGTCAGCGATCCCGTTAGTCGCCGCTTACGATGAGCATCGTGGTTGCTGAAAACTAATTCAAACCCGGATCGTCACGGTTTTCAAATCAAGGTATTGACGTGAAAATCAACTGTTGCCATTAACGTCAACTGGGATCTTATACATAGAGACATCTCCGTCCATGACTGAATCTTTTGATGATATTCTTCATCACACACAAACTGAGCGCAGGTTACAGACAGTTATTTACCAGTTATGTACTCATGGCATGTACAGCTTAACGTAACCAACCAAAAAACCACCAGTGGCCATTGTCGAAAACTTCTGAGGCAACTTATCTGTTAATGTTTGTTTGTTCGTTTGTTTGTTTGTTTGTTTGTTTGCTTAACGCCGCACTCAGCAATATTCCAGCTATATGACGGCGGTCTGTAAATAATCGAGTCTGGACCAGACAATCAAGTGATTAATATCATGAGTATCGATCGACCAAAATTGGATACGATGACATCAATCATGTCAGCGATCCCGTTAGTCGCCGCTTACGATGAGCATCGTGGTTGCTGAAAACTAATTCAAACCCGGATCGTCACGGTTTTCAAATCAAGGTATTGACGTGAACATCAACTGTTGCCATTAACGTCAACTGGGATCTTATACATAGAGACATCTCCGTCCATGACTGAATCTTTTGATGATATTCTTCATCACACACAAACTGAGCGCAGGTTACAGACAGTTATTTACCAGTTATGTACTCATGGCATGTACAGCTTAACGTAACCAACCAAAAAACCACCAGTGGCCATTGTCGAAAACTTCTGAGGCAACTTATCTGTTAATGTTTGTTTGTTCGTTTGTTTGTTTGTTTGTTTGTTTGCTTAACGCCGCACTCAGCAATATTCCAGCTATATGACGGCGGTCTGTAAATAATCGAGTCTGGACCAGACAATCAAGTGATTAATATCATGAGTATCGATCTACCAAAATTGGATACGATGACATCAATCATGTCAGCGATCCCGTTAGTCGCCGCTTACGATGAGCATCGTGGTTGCTGAAAACTAATTCAAACCCGGATCGTCACGGTTTTCAAATCAAGGTATTGACGTGAACATCAACTGTTGCCATTAACGTCAACTGGGATCTTATACATAGAGACATCTCCGTCCATGACTGAATCTTTTGATGATATTCTTCATCACACACAAACTGAGCGCAGGTTACAGACAGTTATTTACCAGTTATGTACTCATGGCATGTACAGCTTAACGTAACCAACCAAAAAACCACCAGTGGCCATTGTCGAAAACTTCTGAGGCAACTTATCTGTTAATGTTTGTTTGTTTGTTTGCTTAACGCCGCACTCAGCAATATTCCAGCTATATGACGGCGGTCTGTAAATAATCGAGTCTGGACCAGACAATCAAGTGATTAATATCATGATTATCGATCTACCAAAATTGGATACGATGACATCAATCATGTCAGCGATCCCGTTAGTCGCCGCTTACGATGAGCATCGTGGTTGCTGAAAACTAATTCAAACCCGGATCGTCACGGTTTTCAAATCAAGGTATTGACGTGAACATCAACTGTTGCCATTAACGTCAACTGGGATCTTATACATAGAGACATCTCCGTCCATGACTGAATCTTTTGATGATATTCTTCATCACACACAAACTGAGCGCAGGTTACAGACAGTTATTTACCAGTTATGTACTCATGGCATGTACAGCTTAACGTAACCAACCAAAAAACCACCAGTGGCCATTGTCGAAAACTTCTGAGGCAACTTATCTGTTAATGTTTGTTTGTTCGTTTGTTTGTTTGTTTGTTTGTTTGCTTAACGCCGCACTCAGCAATATTCCAGCTATATGACGGCGGTCTGTAAATAATCGAGTCTGGACCAGACAATCAAGTGATTAATATCATGAGTATCGATCGACCAAAATTGGATACGATGACATCAATCATGTCAGCGATCCCGTTAGTCGCCGCTTACGATGAGCATCGTGGTTGCTGAAAACTAATTCAAACCCGGATCGTCACGGTTTTCAAATCAAGGTATTGACGTGAACATCAACTGTTGCCATTAACGTCAACTGGGATCTTATACATAGAGACATCTCCGTCCATGACTGAATCTTTTGATGATATTCTTCATCACACACAAACTGAGCGCAGGTTACAGACAGTTATTTACCAGTTATGTACTCATGGCATGTACAGCTTAACGTAACCAACCAAAAAACCACCAGTGGCCATTGTCGAAAACTTCTGAGGCAACTTATCTGTTAATGTTTGTTTGTTCGTTTGTTTGTTTGTTTGTTTGTTTGCTTAACGCCGCACTCAGCAATATTCCAGCTATATGACGGCGGTCTGTAAATAATCGAGTCTGGACCAGACAATCAAGTGATTAATATCATGAGTATCGATCGACCAAAATTGGATACGATGACATCAATCATGTCAGCGATCCCGTTAGTCGCCGCTTACGATGAGCATCGTGGTTGCTGAAAACTAATTCAAACCCGGATCGTCACGGTTTTCAAATCAAGGTATTGACGTGAACATCAACTGTTGCCATTAACGTCAACTGGGATCTTATACATAGAGACATCTCCGTCCATGACTGAATCTTTTGATGATATTCTTCATCACACACAAACTGAGCGCAGGTTACAGACAGTTATTTACCAGTTATGTACTCATGGCATGTACAGCTTAACGTAACCAACCAAAAAACCACCAGTGGCCATTGTCGAAAACTTCTGAGGCAACTTATCTGTTAATGTTTGTTTGTTCGTTTGTTTGTTTGTTTGTTTGTTTGCTTAACGCCGCACTCAGCAATATTCCAGCTATATGACGGCGGTCTGTAAATAATCGAGTCTGGACCAGACAATCAAGTGATTAATATCATGAGTATCGATCTACCAAAATTGGATACGATGACATCAATCATGTCAGCGATCCCGTTAGTCGCCGCTTACGATGAGCATCGTGGTTGCTGAAAACTAATTCAAACCCGGATCGTTACGGTTTTCAAATCAAGGTATTGACGTGAACATCAACTGTTGCCATTAACGTCAACTGGGATCTTATACATAGAGACATCTCCGTCCATGACTGAATCTTTTGATGATATTCTTCATCACACACAAACTGAGCGCAGGTTACAGACAGTTATTTACCAGTTATGTACTCATGGCATGTACAGCTTAACGTAACCAACCAAAAAACCACCAGTGGCCATTGTCGAAAACTTCTGAGGCAACTTATCTGTTAATGTTTGTTTGTTTGTTTGCTTAACGCCGCACTCAGCAATATTCCAGCTATATGACGGCGGTCTGTAAATAATCGAGTCTGGACCAGACAATCAAGTGATTAATATCATGATTATCGATCTACCAAAATTGGATACGATGACATCAATCATGTCAGCGATCCCGTTAGTCGCCGCTTACGATGAGCATCGTGGTTGCTGAAAACTAATTCAAACCCGGATCGTCACGGTTTTCAAATCAAGGTATTGACGTGAACATCAACTGTTGCCATTAACGTCAACTGGGATCTTATACATAGAGACATCTCCGTCCATGACTGAATCTTTTGATGATATTCTTCATCACACACAAACTGAGCGCAGGTTACAGACAGTTATTTACCAGTTATGTACTCATGGCATGTACAGCTTAACGTAACCAACCAAAAAACCACCAGTGGCCATTGTCGAAAACTTCTGAGGCAACTTATCTGTTAATGTTTGTTTGTTCGTTTGTTTGTTTGTTTGTTTGTTTGCTTAACGCCGCACTCAGCAATATTCCAGCTATATGACGGCGGTCTGTAAATAATCGAGTCTGGACCAGACAATCAAGTGATTAATATCATGAGTATCGATCGACCAAAATTGGATACGATGACATCAATCATGTCAGCGATCCCGTTAGTCGCCGCTTACGATGAGCATCGTGGTTGCTGAAAACTAATTCAAACCCGGATCGTCACGGTTTTCAAATCAAGGTATTGACGTGAACATCAACTGTTGCCATTAACGTCAACTGGGATCTTATACATAGAGACATCTCCGTCCATGACTGAATCTTTTGATGATATTCTTCATCACACACAAACTGAGCGCAGGTTACAGACAGTTATTTACCAGTTATGTACTCATGGCATGTACAGCTTAACGTAACCAACCAAAAAACCACCAGTGGCCATTGTCGAAAACTTCTGAGGCAACTTATCTGTTAATGTTTGTTTGTTCGTTTGTTTGTTTGTTTGTTTGTTTGCTTAACGCCGCACTCAGCAATATTCCAGCTATATGACGGCGGTCTGTAAATAATCGAGTCTGGACCAGACAATCAAGTGATTAATATCATGAGTATCGATCTACCAAAATTGGATACGATGACATCAATCATGTCAGCGATCCCGTTAGTCGCCGCTTACGATGAGCATCGTGGTTGCTGAAAACTAATTCAAACCCGGATCGTCACGGTTTTCAAATCAAGGTATTGACGTGAACATCAACTGTTGCCATTAACGTCAACTGGGATCTTATACATAGAGACATCTCCGTCCATGACTGAATCTTTTGATGATATTCTTCATCACACACGAACTGAGCGCAGGTTACAGACAGTTATTTACCAGTTATGTACTCATGGCATGTACAGCTTAACGTAACCAACCAAAAAACCACCAGTGGCCATTGTCGAAAACTTCTGAGGCAACTTATCTGTTAATGTTTGTTTGTTCGTTTGTTTGTTTGTTTGTTTGTTTGCTTAACGCCGCACTCAGCAATATTCCAGCTATATGACGGCGGTCTGTAAATAATCGAGTCTGGACCAGACAATCAAGTGATTAATATCATGAGTATCGATCTACCAAAATTGGATACGATGACATCAATCATGTCAGCGATCCCGTTAGTCGCCGCTTACGATGAGCATCGTGGTTGCTGAAAACTAATTCAAACCCGGATCGTCACGGTTTTCAAATCAAGGTATTGACGTGAACATCAACTGTTGCCATTAACGTCAACTGGGATCTTATACATAGAGACATCTCCGTCCATGACTGAATCTTTTGATGATATTCTTCATCACACACAAACTGAGCGCAGGTTACAGACAGTTATTTACCAGTTATGTACTCATGGCATGTACAGCTTAACGTAACCAACCAAAAAACCACCAGTGGCCATTGTCGAAAACTTCTGTTATCTTATCTGTTAATGTTTGTTTGTTCGTTTGTTTGTTTGTTTGTTTGTTTGCTTAACGCCGCACTCGGGCAATGTTGAACCGGTGAGTAAATATATTTGTATAGTCTCTCTGGCTGAGCATACTCGCCTTGGTTTCGAGGACGTCTGTAATTAGTTGGTTTTGTTGGTTTGTTGTTTAACGCCGCACTCAGCAATATTCAAGCTATATGACGGCGGTCTGTAAATAATCGGGTCTGGACCAGACAATCTTGTGATTAAAATCATGAGCATCGATCCAAACAATTGGAATCGATGACATGCATCAACCAAGTCAGCGAGCCTGACTACCCGATCCCGTTAGTCGCCTCTTACGACAAGCATAGTCGCCTTTTACGGCAAGCATGGGTTGCTGAAGACCTATTCTTCTCGGATCTTTACATAAAGATCGTCACACAGAAACATCTTTTAGCATCTTTATTAATTTGTTGTGACATAACAATGAAATATGCAATGGAATGTGTATTTAGAAATATGTTTGAAATAGAGATAATTTGTGCGAGTGATTGTAATTCTCAAATATTCCATGTATTATCCTGCTGTGTGCGAAGGTATTGCTTAGAAAGGGATATCCCAATTTATCATATAATGGGTAGGTTCCACGGCAGGATAAAGCCAACGGATAAAGATGGAAATATGAAAGGTTAGGTTGGTACTACTTTCGTTTTTTACAAATAAACATGGCGTCGCCATTGTCATTCGGCATTGTCAAGTCAGAAATTAACCATCGGGAATCGGAATAAACTTCTGGGTTAATTGCTATCATTATCAAATCAAAACAATCATTTGCAATCATTATAAAAAAAATCAGAAATTCAGTGTCTAAATTGGACGTAGCTGGGGAATTTTACAAGTTTTGGCAACTTTGGAGATACAAATTGCGACACAATTTAGCGAGGACACTAGCGGGGAAATATCATGTATAAGGAATAAACACTACGTATTGTTAATAAAGGATATTTACCACCCAAAACACTCTCGTGTGATAATCTCTAAAAAGGTGACGGATAAAAATAGATTCATCAGAAATTACATTATTCGGATGAGAATCCGTCGCTGCACATTACTTCAAAGCAACACGCAACTACAAGTCTGTGTAAAAAATACTCAATTGCAGCGTCTTACACAGACTTTATACTTTCGGTACAGAATGAAATAACGATGTGCGGGGATTTGGAGACACACAAACCTGTGACGTCACTATCAGTGACCCGTGTCCGTGTCGTCCCGGGTGTCATGGCAACGACACATAAAATTTATGTTGCGCTTAAAACGTCACTGGTGTTACAGGTAATAAACAAGCGAGCGTGATGTCAAGGGAGCCTATACTTAGAATACGCTGAAGCCTAGTTGTGAAATAGCTACTAAAATTGATACTGCTGCACATGAGAGAATAAGCGAAGAGGGGTGGGGTTTAATTATTGTGTAGCTAAGGGAGATATACATAAAGTCATGACTTAATTATGTGTATCAATTGTTACCATAAATAACAGATAATTACCAGACTGGGTAACTGATAATCACACTTTCTGTACTGTGGTATTATGTATACAGTAGAGCCTCGTTTATCCGGATGATACCGCTTTAAAGATACTTACCAAGAGTATTACGTTTCGTTTAAGGCCGCACTCTGCAATATTCCAGTTATATCACTTGGCCTATGAATAACTGAATCTGGTCAAGACAAACCAATGATTGATATCATGAGCAATGCTCCACGCCGTCAGGGTACAACGACATGCAATCAACCCCATCACCGAGCCTGACCTCCCGGTCCACTGCTCTTTTGGACTGACCAATAATACGTTGGGGGGGGGGGGGGTGACGAAGGTTCGGGAAGGTTGACCTTGCAGCAGGACATCCTGGCGGTTTTGAAAACAATGTGTTGTATTAAAATTTTAAAAATCGGTTCCATTAACACGAAAACATTGTGTGTTTTGACGCAGCGGTCGAAATATATATTTGACATAGGAATGTGGCCGAAAAGTATCTTCTAGACTAACATAAGACATTTGACTAAACCGACTAGACTGTGTGATTCCTGGGAGCTGTAGAGGTTTGAATTGGTCTGTAATGTTCATCATGAAATACTCTGTAGATACAACGACGTCATTTTACAATTCAATGACCGAACAAATATAATGCCTGGACACAATAGTTCTCTTTGGAATGTGACTGACATAGTGAAGATCATTTAAAAAATAGTCACATTGCCTTGATAAGATTGTCGTGATAAAAGTCACATTGTCTTGATAAATAGTCATATTGTGTTGATAAAACGGTCACATTGTCTTGATAAAATAGTCACATTGTCTTGATAAAACAGTCACATTGTCTTGATACAATAGTCATATTGGGTTGACAAAACAGTCACATTGTCCTGATACAATAGTCATATTGTGTTGATGAAATAGTCACATTGTGCTTATAAAACAGTCACATTGTCTTGATAAAATAGTCACATTGCCTTGATAACATAGTCACATTGTCGTTATAATACTCACATTGTCTTGATAAAATAGGCATATTGTGTTGATAAAAGTCATAGTGTTGATAAAACAGTCACATTGTGTTGATAAAACAGTCCCGATTGTCTTGATAAAATAGTCATATTGTGTTGAAAAAGCGGTCCCTTGTTTTGTGAAATAGTCATATTGTGCTATAAAACAGTCACACTGTCTTGATAAAATAGTCACATTGCCTTGATTAGATAGTCACATTGCCATGACAATAGTCACATTGTCTTGATCAATAGTCATATAGTGTTGATAAAACAGTCACATTGTCTTGATAAAACAGTCACATTGTCTTGATAAAATAGTCATATTTTGTTGATAAAGCGGTCCCATTGTCTTGATAAAACAGTCACATTGTCTTGATAAAACAGTCACATTGTCTTGATAAAATGGTCATATTGTGTTGATAAAACAGTCACATTGTCTTGATAAAATAGCCATTTTGTGTTGACAAAACAGTCACATTGTCCTGATACAATAGTCATATTGTGTTGATAAAACAGTCACTTTGTCTTGATAAAATAGCCATTTTGTGTTGACAAAACAGTCACATTGTCCTGATACAATAGTCATATTGTGTTGATACAATAGTCAGTCTTAGTAAACTGTTCTTACTGTTTTGATAAAATGTCCACACTGACAATCAGTGCGACACACGTGGAAAGTAAGTGTGAACATTATTTACGTTTTCTATTTTTTTCACTTTCCATTTTTACCCGAAAGTCGTTAATGTTCTTGTTCCGAAATGAAATTATATATTTGTTACAATAATCAGAAATACCTCTATCATATAGGTTTATGATAAGATTCTAAAGAAACGTTCATAACAGTTCAAGCATGACATCCTATTATTGAAGTGCATTCAGTGTCCTCTCATCGTGACATTGATTGTGACACGACACCGCCATAAGCTACATCAATATTAACATAATAACAAATTGCTCTCGTTTCATCAAATACCTCCACATCGCCCTCATCCATCGTCATTTGTGTCATGCTAATTGTCTGTTGCTATAAGTTCACGCTCCATTACATGTGTCAGCCATTATGATGCGCGCCGAACAATTAGTCGTCTGCTTTTGGCGTCACGTGACCAGGTGTCAACGTGACATTCGCGTTTAACGACCTTCACCTGGGTATGTAACAAGCTTTCATTCGTTTTGATGGGAAGGGTTAACTCAACCGGCATCCATTTCACAAGAATGTTTTCGTTTCAGTAAGGACGAAAATAAATGTTCCAGATGAGTGAATTGCTAATGAAATGGTAAAACGCTACAAAAGAACATTGTTTTCGCTTTTTGCTCGTATGTTCGTATTTATAACGCCTGTCTGGGCATATTCAGAAGTTCCCGGATGGCTGCTTTTAAATGAGTTGATAATAAAACACAGTTGAATAGCGAATAAACACGGGTGGTAAACTGCTTAATGTGCTGAATGCGAGATCTGATTCCTACCATTAGCATATTGTATTAGCATGCGTAATGCAATCCCTCCTATGTAGATAAAATATCCATCAAACGCATGTTTGTATAACAGATTTACAAACAATGCTTGGAAACGATATACACACTGTTTCGTTTAATTGTTGAGACGGGATTAAAGATCAACAACAGAAGCCTCGTAATGATTTAAGTTGGTGTAGCCAAGAATTCGCATTAATTCATGTACGAGTTAATCATAGAAGAGGCAACTCTATGTTTCAATCGGCTTAAATCTGTTAGCGGCATGGGTAGTGGAGTAGTGAAGTATATGTAGGTGTTGTTGATGTCGTTTAGAAAACTGTTGTAGTGGCAGTAGTGAAGACAATTGTGGTTGTAGCAGGAGTGAAGGCAGTTGTAGCAGTGGTGAATACAATAAAATGCATTTGTAAATTAATCTATAAGACAATTGGTTACAATAGGTTAATCTGCAAGACAATTGGTTACAATAGGTTAATCTGCAAGGCAATTGGTTACAATAGGTTAATCTGCAAGACAATTGGTTGCAATAGGTTAAACTGCAAGACAATTGGTTACAATAGGTTAATCTGCAAGGCAATTGGTTACAATATGTTAAACTGCAAGAGAATTGAATACAATAGGTTAAACTGCAAGAGAGTATGTTACAACAGGTTAAACTGCCAGACAGTTGGTTAAGGGGTTAAACTGCAAGACAATTGGTTACAATAGCTTAAACTGCAAGAGAGTGAGTTACAACAGGTTAAACTGCGAGAGAGTTGCGTCCCTTCACCATGCCAAGATAGCATCAAGATCCATGATGACCTAGTTGTGTTTTGTTGATTTACTTTAACACAAATGGGGAATGCCTCCAACCTGCGTCTTTTGGTTGGATTGTCATTTTATCATTTTCGTTTTAATATTTCACCGTATCTTCTACAACAACAACAAAAAGAGCAGCGACAGCAGTAGCGGAAGTCTGTCTCCCAGACCCTTGAGAATTCAGCTAAAAAGGGAATCCAACTCTAGAATGATTTTGCAAGTCTATATTGCCTCAGCTCTAATTAAGCATTGTTCTAGGCTCCACTTGGATTTTATTTTTATTTTGTAGATATATATATATTTTTTAAATAGACAAGTTTATTTTGGGGGTCTCAATGTTAGTCTACGGTACAGGTAGCGGAAACGCTCTGTCAAATCACAATTATGAGTTCGCTGTCTTTGCACATAGCAATTAGACTCATCTTTGTCATATCTACTGAAATTTACACAGGCCTTCTAAACCATTCTGACAGTTGGTTCGAGGAATTTTTACCTGTCAAGGCTATGGCGAATCTATTGTTGGAAGCTATGTCAATATAATGAGAAATGACTTGTCACCCAAAATCACTACACTGTGATAATAAACATGGCAACGCTGAATGACAGGTGTCGTCAATCAGGAGTCACGTGATCTCTCCCTCCCTCGCGTTGATCAAAGCGAGGTGACAGACGGGCACGTGATGTGAAATCAACATCACCGAATAATATGATTGACTTGATACAGAAACGCGGCCATGCTGTTGTTTATTGACCTATAGTTGAAACAATAACGTCGTTATTTTATTAGGAAAACAAACAATTCGGCAGAAAATGGTACGCAGTGTTCACAACAACTTATGTTTCGAAACTATCTGTCTGTTTTGACCATATTCGTTTAGACTATTTTGAGATATTAAAACAATGGACAAATTGTGACAAACTACCCGCCAATGACCGTAAAACAGTATGAACTCTGTGTAGCAACGATTTCTTTCTCAAAAGAAAGAAGAGAAATCTATATTTCACAGTCTGCAACCAACACTAAGTCATGTCCTACCATTCTCATTGACATTTTACATCGCGAACGTTCGTTGATAACATTACCTTAAACACCATTTACACGCATTAGTTCCGAGATCAAACGAATATGTAGCGTGATATCATACGTTAAGTCGCGCCCCACAGGCACCACCAGGGAGAACGTGTGTGAGGAGAGGGGGAGTTTTGGGGCGGGGGGTGATTTAATCAAGACAAACGTATCTAGCCCGGGGAGACTCATTATTGCGATTTTTGTGAATAAAATAAATTGTGAGATGTAAGCAGGTATTCTTAATTAATCATGAATCATTTCTAAGCAGCAAATTATATCCACCTCACCCCTCCCCGCCCGAACACCCCAGCCCCTACCCACGATGCCCTCAAGAGACGACAGGATGAAGCTGTTACTGGTAATTATGTGTGAAATTCCATCGTGATAAAGCATACATCAATAAATGTTCATTCTCCATACCCTGTTAATTGTGACTTTACCCTTTAACGTCCACGATCTTGATAATCTAGGGCATAACCGGATCCCACTGTTTGCCCCGGGGGGTGGAAAAGGTGTTAACTTCTAATGACACTTTGTAATCATCACCTTCAGTACTGGCTATTACAAGAGAGGGCACTTAGGGGCCGATTTCTTATATATTGAAGGGGCCAGTTATCCTTATATATGACAAAGAGAAGAGGGTACATTATCATAGAAAGTCATTTATATATAAAAAAAATAAATTGAAATTTAGGCGAATTTTCATGAACTAAAGTAACTTTAGGAACCCCGTAGAAACACGATTTTGACTTACCATCTCAGTGTCTATAAGACCTTTCATGTTGTTATATAGGGGCGGTAGCCTAGTGGTTAAAGCGTTCGCTCGTCACGCCGAAGACCCGGGTTCGATTCCCGACATGGGTACAATGTTTGAAGCCCATTTCTGGTGTCCCCCGCCGTGATATTGCTTGAATATTGCTAAAAGCGGCGTAAAACCATACTCACTCACTCATGTTGTTATAAATATTAAAACATTCTCATTTCACGTGAACACATATAATTCCTATCATAACGATTCTGAAAAGTTTTCTCATTTTTTTTATTAATATGCATAATTAATAGGACAAATAGAGGGAGTATCGTTGATGTTGACGGGCAATTTTACGACCACATCCGGTGGATCTGATTTCGAATTCAGAGAGTGTCCTTGTCTGGCCTCGTCCCTTATATAGGTCTGGGCCCGCTTGCACAAAGCGATCTTAGCGCTAAGACTATCGTAAGCCTATGTTAAAGTATAGGAGTTACGATCATCTTAGCGCTAAGATCGCTTTGTGCAAGTGGGCCCTGGAGGTCAAGACACTAGGGGGGGAGGCGTCCAGGGGGATCGAATGAAACAGGTAGTCGGGCTAGGTGCCTTTTGGTATCAATCACCGGTTTGTCTAGTCCAGCCGCGATTACTTGCTGGCCACCTGGAATCCTGCTGAGTGCTGCGTTAAACATCAAACAGGACAAAAACAACATATTCTCCGTGTTGGTTAAGACAACAACCACGCGTATATAGTGTACCTCATTCATCAACGTCACAACCAATTCCACCCCACAGTCTCGTTTCACACAAAGGATGATTCTCGCCAATAGCCTGAGCCTTTTCAGCACTGACGTATGAGGTGAGTACTCTCGTATCATGTTGAAGCGTCACACGTGGAAGCTGAAGTGCCGGTGTCTAAGTCTGTTGACGGTGGCTCTATAAACCAGTGTTCGTTTAAAGGATACTTTGTCAAAGAATGACGTATAGCCCTATTGCAAGTGGGGATCACCAAATCTCTGTTGGTCGAACTTGATTAATTTAAACTGAAAACATCAAAATCGGATTATCACCCTCAGTTTGTAATTTGATACCTACTTTCAGAGGAGTACAAATGATCTATACCCTGGCCTTTGTAGTAGGGTATTTGCCAAGGGGTCTGAAGTTGCTATTTCTTATGGGGGTATTTCGGGTTCGTTTGTACTTCGGATTTGAGGGGAGTTGGGGTTGCCTATTGGTTCAATTCCCCACATGGGTACAATGTGTGTAGCCAACTTCTGGTATCCCCCGCCGTGATATTTCTAAAAGCGGCGTAAAACCATACTCACTCACTTTCATTTGTGGGCCATGAATCCATCATCACCTACGCCTCTCTACAGCCTTACGTTAAAACTGTACTCATCTCTTAAGGTGAAACATTTACCCAAAAGAAAGGTAAAATGTTGCCTGCACACGTTTCAAGGCTTCTGTCTATCCGCATGATATGCACATGATTGCTGTTTGTGTACGCCTTTTTTCAGTCTTGAGGGGTGCACGGGCGGCCCAGTGCTCTAAGACGCCATTATTCGTTTTGCAGAGTTTGTTCCCTTAGTCGTTTCAGGATTCCAGATTCGCCCCGATTACGTTCTTTGCCCGTCAACACCGAGAGTTTCACCGCTGGTCTTTCTTTCAGGTTCGCCGTGATATACCTGAGTGGTCGAGTGAGTTGTGTTAACGCCGCTTTTAACGGTCTTCCAGTCATATCACGGCGTGTCAGCTTGATTTTGGAGGAAAACCCGAAGTGATGCAGGACTTAGACGTTTACCACTTCGGTGAAACCCACGAGCACGGGTATGGTGCTGACAACCTAGAAACATAATCTGGGCGAACCGGGATTCGAACCCACAATCATAGGTTTCTGGCTTGGCCAGGGGACGCAACTCTGCACAGCGAATTGCGGCGCCTTAGACGACTTGGCCACCCGTGCCCCCTGGTATACCTGAAAATGCTTCATCCAATGAACACGGCATTCAGCAGAGATTCCTTATTATCGTGGAAATGGCTTTGTCCCTTTTACTCCTCCATTCACTCACTCTACAGGTTTTTTTTATGCCGTGTGTGTATGCCGTTTCTTACATCGCTAATGGCGTTTATATGAAGACGTGTCCTCCCCATGCGAAGGAAACCCGTGAAGATCCGGGTTAGAATTGCTTTTCAGCAACCCATGGTTGCCGTAAGAGGCGCACAACGTGATCGGATGGTCAGGCTCGCTGACCTGGTTCATACATGTCATCGTATCCCAATTGCGTAGATCGATGCTCCTGATGTCAATCACTTGATTGTCTGATCGATATTCGATTTATTACAGACCGCCGTCATGTAGCTGGAATATTGCTGAGTGTGACGCAAAATAAAAAACAAACAAACCATGCGAACGAAAATCCCAAAATTGACACTTTGGCGAAACATTCCGAGGTCCTGTTTTGTGAGATGGGGGTTCATCATATCTCTTCACAGGGGCAAAGCCCTTGACCCTTTGTTCCTGAATCCGCTCCAACACACGGCAGTGTCACAGCTGGGCCTTTAACCATACATATCGTACACAAATAACCGTACTTTAAGAGGATGTTTGCACAGTTGTGAAATGTACATGTCCTCCTCCCTGGCGACCAGGAAGCAAACCACGCCACCTGCTGAAACAGTCACGTGTACCTGTTGTATACTCCCCAGGGAGCTGGGAAGACACTTTTGATCTGGTAATGATGTACATTTTGTTATCACGATAAGGTGTTTTGGAGAAAACACTGAACGAATTGTGTTCAGATGGACCAAACAACGGACCCATTGAATCAGCGAACTGGAAATTTAATCGAATTAAATAAAAAGGAACGCAAGTTGAATTAAACTACTATATATTCACAGCTAAGACAGTTTTTTAATAGAATCTCACTATATGCGAGATGTAATCCTGTCGTCTGATATTTTATTCGCTACACAAAGCATCATCAGATACCGCAGCGTATATTTACAATCACAACATCGTCACGCGATACCCATGGAATCTGTTCTCGGTACACACAAGAAAATGAATACACTATTCATTCCGACAATATAGCATTCATTTTTTTCATGAATATTTTTAGAAACGCCTTCATTCCTTCATAAATAGCTTATTTGAATTCAAATATTCTGTCAATAGGGCCCCAGAAATGCTATGGAATAAGTCTTAATGCACGTGAAATTCAATATGTAAGATGTGTGGGTGGCTAATGACAGCGTTTTAAAGTTCGAGGGTCTGAATGCGTTCACTGTTTGACTGACCTACTTCAAGGTGACCCGCCCATCTAGACGGAGATAGGGTCTCTTGTGTTGTATCGCCGATCAATGTCGCGTCTACCACTACAGGGAGGGGTGGGGGTATCTAGGGCGTTCCTTGGGCGCTGGTCAGTTCAGGAATGTGTCCCAGCGTTGGAGAAAAGGGAAGTTTTTGTTTCAAGTACCCAGGTGTTTTTGATCGAGTGTTTGTGTTCCGAAAGTGCGTCGGGTATTGATAACGTTTAATGAGAACGTTCAAACCAATGGGAGAAATTTTCCACAGTAACATACATGTATTTAAGAGCTGACTAAGCCCCTGTTCCAAAAATATCCCCCACTGCTCTTATGTACTTCTTGAATCTCTGAATCCCTGAATCTCCCTTAACCCCGTCACGGATTATTATTTTTATGTTTTTCTAGGTATTCTCCGAGTGCGAAATCGGGTCCTACTTTCATCATCATCATCATCATCATCATCATCATCATCATCATCATCGTCGTCGTCGTCGTCGTCGTCGTCATCACCATCGTCGTCGACGTCATCATCATCATCATCATCATCACCACCATCATCATCATCATCATCATCGTCGTCGTCGTCGTCGTCGTCATCACCATCGTCGTCGACGTCATCATCATCATCATCATCATCATCATCATCATCACCACCATCATCATCATCATCATCATCATCATCATCGTCATCATCATCAATGGCTAATGAAAATGGGGTGGTTACAATGTGTGGCCTGGCTGTTGCTGATGTTGCTCCAGTCATGAACCCCCGGTTCGCCAAGCCTAGATTCGAGTTTGCCCACTGCGGCATAAAACAACACTAACTCACTCTCCCCTGAATCATCTGTCTCATTAGACGCCATCTGCTTATTGCGGAAACTTCACAAAACGTGTACCAATCTCACGTCGTGTCACATTCCGAGTTTTATTTAAGGGAGATAAATATATGTAAGCAGACTCATTCAAATTAATTGAATTCCACGGGAAATAATATAAGTGTCTGTTTACATTTCCGAAACAAACCTTCATATTCGCCTTATCATGAGGAGATGTTTGAAGGCAGTGACGGTTCTCACGTCGAGCGTTAAATGGATTTCTGTCACTTTGTTACACGCCATGATAAAAGAGGCAGGGTTATTATTTAATACGCGGTTCGGGCCATACCTGACTCGGATATATTTGACCCCACCCATGAGCACAATAAACGGTCATGTCTCTATTTGGATATCGCTATTACTTCTGACGACAATAAATTCTTTTCAAACGTATCTTAATTAAAGTTTGGGAATATAATTGCACCATCCCTCGTCGAATAAAAATATTTGCGAATCAAACTTGATGCCCCGTAATGGCGAAGGTTGATGGAAAAGGACACGTCGACTTTTTTACTGCTTTTGAAAGTTGATAAACTTTCATATGTACTTTGAAAATATCAAAGACATCAAAGAACATGAATTTTGAAGTGGTGTGAGTATAGTTCATGGGCCATTAGGTTTGGGTTTTTTCATCACAAATCACGACGATCACAAAGCGGTGAATGTGTTGTGAACAGAGGAATAGACAACATGCATGTCGACGATGAGTTTTACGACGTGGGGGGGGGGGGGGGGGGGGGGGGGGGGGGGGGGGGGGGGGGGGGGGGCAACCGAGGGACTCGTATGTCTAGGACATGTTGGTCACCTGATTGCAAGTCACGGTGACTGTGGTTTGTTAAGAGGAACTGTGGTTGAATAGATTTTATTCATACATATCGACAATAAAACCTTTTACAGAATTAAAATATATAAATTTCAACCCGTGTGTTGATCTTGGCTGCGCTTTAAACTTCATAGAAAATGTACTGTTGTTGATATGCTATGTATTTGTAGGTATGCTATGTATAGGTAGTCAAATCAAAAAGGCACGTGAGAAAAACATGCACGCACATACATACGAACGTACATGCACGTGCACATGAATACATGCACATGCTTACGCGCGATTGAATAGATAGAACGGCTGCCTTTATCGCCATTTGAAATTGTGTGTCAAAAGCCCAATTTTGTGTTAGTGAGTGGGTGGGTGTGTAGGCTGGCGAACGAGTGGGGAGTGGTTGGATGGGTGAGCTGGGTTTAACGTCGCTTTGTTATATCAATATATGTCGGCTTGACGTGTGAAGAAAGCTTAAATTGATGCAGATCTAAGAGGTTTATCTCTTTGGTAAAACTCACGACAACGGTATGACAAAACTCGAAACATAATCTGGGCGAACCGGGATTCGAACCCACAATCATAGGTTTCTGGCGTGCCAAAGGGACGCAACTCTGCACAGCGAGTTGAGGCGCCTTAGACGAATGGGCCACCCGTGCCCCGTTAATGTATTAAGTACTCCTTGTTTGCATATTTCATTAAACATAACTCCGAGTTACAAAACATATTGGCTTTATCTATAACGAATCAATATACCCAATATTTCCAAAATACATAAATATGTATCAACAAATTTTATCATTCACGCCCATTTACGCACACATACACGCAATCACACGTATGATCGCCCATCTCACCAGGCACCGGAACATTATGGCACACTGAACTAACTGTTGAGGGTTCGCCTGCACTCCGCACCTAGCAACCTACTGCCCCGGTTGAAAGTGCCACCCACGTAAACTCCCTGTGATCCCCACCCTTGACTACACCCGTCAACGGACCCACCACAAAACATGTTGTTGCCTTTGTTTTGTTTGCTATATAGCTACTGGCCATGGTATACTGTCGGCTGTCGTCGTAATAAAACTACCCGTATGTTCATATCGGAATGCCTTCGACATTGTGATTCACATTGCCTGGTGGGTGTGCTCGGACGTGTGCGTCTTCGCCGCTGCGCTGCGCTTTCAAGACGCCTCGGTCGCTGTTGAATTGAAGTTAACATAAATTATTGTCAGGATATTGTCCCGTCGCGTAGACGTGATTTTTGTTGATTATGATAATGAACCGCAACGTAATGTATTCACCGGTTATAGTGTTGATGTATTCTCGCGATGGTTCTATCCTAATGATCATCCTTAGAATAACGTCCATCACCCTACAGTCACGATACATTCTGCAGCAGCAACAGTGAGTGAGTGAGTTTGGGGGAACAAAAGTGGTAGAAGCGGTATTATAACAGACGTCGTAGTAATAGTGGACGTATCAGTGGAAGCGGTAGTATAGTAGAAGTGAGTGAGTGAGTTTGGGGGAACAAAAGTGGTAGAAGCGGTATTATAAC